>NW_013666548.1:355282-357327 GCF_000517525.1 Limulus polyphemus | reverse complement strand
TTTTTTATTGTTTCTTTATTCGTCGTCTTCTTTTTTCTTCCAAATACTCTTCAGTCGATCGTCATTCCTTCATTTCTCGCCGGATTGATTTGAAACTTGGTAGGTTTAGACTTTGGTCCAATATACCCAGAAACCTTTTTTCCATTTTTTTGGTTTTTTTTGTTTTAGACTATTTATAGGATTTTACGGGGCAAAAGGTAAAACAACCCCAAAATGTATATTATGGGCTATTGTGCGGTCGTAGTTACAGCAACCAAGATGGAACTTGGCAAAAATATACATTTTCATGCGTCCAACACATTGACATACAAGCCTTGATTTACACATTTCGAGTCTTTTAGGGGGAGGAGAGAGCACAAAAAAACATAATTTTGCGCTTTTCGGTCAATTACTCGGCCGTATTTTGACCAATTTACATGGGATTTGGTACAAGGATATTTTTCTATAAAAAAAATTGTTTTATTTATTTAGAAGTCAGTGCATGGTCGATTTATTAGGGTTTTGTTAGGTGAGTTTAAAATTATTTTAAATATATCTTTCATTCTCATGCGGTTACAAATTGGTTCTTTTGAAATACCAATTTCTTAAATGTTTCTTCAGTAATTAAGAAATAGAAAGCTCATGAATGACTTTTCGTATTATTATTATTATTTGATAGTCTTACTGCTTTGTCTTAGGCCTTGTTTTTATTTAACATTTATTACTTTCTTCTATATCAGACTTTTTTTTAAATCTTCATTTACGAATTATTAATGAGGTTGGCGTTAAAACATCTGTTTATTTGTTTGTTGTTAAGCACAAAGCTACACAATGGGCTGTCTGTGCTCTGCTCACCACGGGTATCGAAATCCTGTTTTTATCGTTATATGTCCTCAGACATACTGCTGTGCCATTGGGGAGGCATTTAAGACATCCTCAGAAATGTTTTATGGCGATATTTCTATTTGAAATATATGAATTGGATTTTTTTTTTTAGTTTTTCTCATAAGACTTTCTTTACACAGTTATTTAAAGGTGATTATAAATATATAAAACAACACGTACCTTTAACAGGATATTGTTTTTTCGAATTTGACGTATGTATTGTTATTTCATAAGAGGGGTTTTCGCGTTATCTGATGTGGTGGCCTAAATCACTAGAACCTTCTTGAAAGTTTAGGAAACGTTTTGAGTTGTATAAAAAGCGAGTTAGGCTACAGTAGATGATTTGTTGTCCTTCAAAATTTGTAGTGCACTCTGAAGTGATTTACACATTCTGATAAAAGGGTTAAAGAAAAATGATCATTAAACTCAAGATAATTATAAGATCACTTTTATGATTATTTAGAATTTAAAGGTCGTTTTCTCTAACGAACAATAGATGATGATTTATTATTGAGTTAGAAGCTACAAATAGAAGGAATAAAATACTTTTGTTACCAGTAAATAGAGTGAACTTTGTATTATTCTTTTTACCAAATAATGCAAGAGAACCCGCCCAACAATATTAAACGTTACAACAATGTTTTATAGCATAATATTACGTATAGGATTTTGGATAAAAAAGCGAATATTTTAAAATAGAGACGCATTTTATAAACAAATCATATACAAAGACTGACAGAGAAAAAAAAATGGTTAAAATGAAAATTTTACTATTAAGCTAAGATAATCTTCTTGCGATTTTAACTTTTTTTCCAACTTTCGTTTGTAAATGTAGGTAAAAATAAGCTAATGAAATATATATATAATAGGTTTACCTAAAGCTGCAAAGTTCAGTAAAACGTATTCACTGTCTCTGCCAAATGTTTGTACTATACAAACAAAGTGTTTTATTTTTATGTTTCATGATTGCTATAGTATTGCAGAGTTTTAAAAACATAGATGTTATTAAATTTTGTTACTTTCTATAACTTACTCTGACTCACACCTTCATCGCCCTTCCTTACAGATAGTATTACAGCTGTAGCGCTTAGGTCAACAAAGGATATAATAACTGAATTATAAAAAAATTGAGAAAGAATGTGCCCACTTTAATAAAAAATCTTTATCTAACAGAATACATG
>NW_013666548.1:347530-354677 GCF_000517525.1 Limulus polyphemus | reverse complement strand
CCGTCAACAAATTATAATATCGATAAATAAAACTGTCATAGAAACCTCTAAACAACAACAACTAAATAAAAATAATATTTTTTTATAACCAGACCTTGAAACTTTCCTCAGTTACTTCTGTTTAACCACATAGGCACCTATGCACTCAACCGTCAACAAATTATAATATCGATAAATAAAACTGTCATAGAAACCTCTAAACAACAACAACTAAATAAAAAGAAGATTTTTTTGATAACCAGACCTTGAAACTTTCCTCAGTTACTTCTGTTTAACCACATAGGCACCTATGCACTCAACCGTCAACAAATTATAATATCGATAAATAAAACTTTCATAGAAACCTCTAAACAACAACAACAACAACTAAATAAAAAGAAGATTTTTTTGATAACCAGACCTTGAAACTTTCCTCAGTTACTTCTGTTTAACCACATAGGCACCTATGCACTCAACCGTCAACAAATTATAATATCGATAAAAAAAGCTTTCATAGAAACCTCTAAACAAAACAAACACAGTTAGAAAAGAAAAGAAAAAAAATCGAAGCACACCCAAATTCAAATACATCGTTAAAGTTATTATTTTCAGAGTGCATATATATATATATTTCGTAGTATGAACACATGAACATTCCACTGTTAAAGCAAGACTCAATTAAGATATTTCCCTCGGATTTAGTCAGAAGAGAAGTAAATAAAGCCCATGCTATAACTTCGTATGGTTCGTTTTCTCATTGGCTTATCTAGAAGTTTCTTTGTATTGGCATTGTCAGCACGTGCTACGTTTTTGAAAAGGAACGTGTGCTTAATTAATTAATTCGTTTATTATGTGGCCGTAGTTTCGAAGCAAGTTTGTGTGGCATGTGTCATGACAACGAAATATAATATCGAATCACAAACGTTTTGAACAGTTCGAATTACTTCTCCTCGTACTATCGGGCAAAAAAAAGTAAATTATTGTAAAAGAAGAAGGAAAAGAAAATGTTATTTAAAGCAGTTACACCTCTTCCTTCGTATGGGATTAGTTTTCGTCTTTAAGCTAAAGCTGAGGTAGAGGAAAGCGTTTTTTTTATCACGTATATCGCAATTTTATTTTATTTTATTATATACAGTTAGTACCTACAGATACAATACAGATGGGGTTCTTTAACTGGGTAAATGTTCAACTTCTTTCCGGAGTATTCTGCAAATACAAAAAGGTTTACATCTAATCAAATTTAAAAATCCATTAGGTTCGTTATATTGAGCTCAAGTCCAAAAACCTCTTGTAATGAAATACATAAAAATAACTTTATGCTCATTATTATTTTTATTACAACTATTTATTTTGTTCACTACATTCATTATCGGGGGATTTTTTTTTTTTACACCCATAAGACAACATTGAGAAACTTATAGAAGCAATGGTCCGCCATATTACACTCATGAGGGGAGGTCAGAATATCAAATCATAACTTACTTGCTGGTCCATAATCTGTATTTAATACGTCGTGATACCATATTACACTCATGAGGGGAGGTCAGAATATCAGACCATAACTTACTTGCTGGTCTATAACTTTTATTTAATATGGTGTGATACCATATTACACTCATGAGGGGAGGTCAGAATATCAGATTATAACTTACTTGCTGGTCCATAATCTGTATTTAATACGTCGTGATACCATATTACACTCATGAGGGGAGGTCAGAATATCAGACCATAACTTACTTGCTGGTCCATAAGTTTTATTTAATACGGTGTGATTTAGTTTGGTACCCAAATGTTCTATAGCTTTTCGAACATTAAAACTCAATTTCCATACTTGGTTTACTGAGGAGTTTGCTCTCATTCTGGACGTGTTCTGTAAGGTAGGAAATGTATGTTTATTATTGCATATGTAGCCTTTGTGTTCGTTACTTTCAAACTCCGTTTAGTGTGGACAACGTATTCCATATTATACCCGCAACAAATTTTATATAAAATAATTATTCAAGAAATCTATTTTGCCTGTTGTACTAATAATAATATTTTCAATTTTAATGGTTGGATTGAAATTCGCGAAGAAATGCTCTCTTCGAAAACACAAAATCACATATTTTGTTCTAGTTGATTTGTTTGTAATTAAGCACAAAGTTACACAATGGGCTATCTGTGCTCTGCCCACCACGGGTATCGTAACCCGGTTTCTAGCGTTGTAAGTCCGAAGGCATACCGCTGTGCCACTGGGGGGCTGTAAGAACTCAAAGACTGCAACTAAAACATTTCAAACAAACACACTCGTGTACCATCTCACTTTTCTTCTTCATTAATTTATTTTTGAAGTGATAGAAAACAGGTGAAGGGATAGTTGGATTCTGTCATATTTCTGATGTTGAAAGAAACATCGTTAATGTATTACAGCGATAGCTGTTTTTGATGCTTAGCAGGCTCTGGGGTTGAGATTATCAATATAAATCTTTAATTAAGCAAAACGTGTTCTTCCGCTTCCTGCTTCAAGAAACTATATGTAAATTGTATAGATTCATAAAATTCTTCAACAGATAATTAGCAGACATCTATCAATATACTGATACACTTGACTCCGAATTATTTACTGAAGTAGACAAAATAAATGCCAAAATACTTAACACATAGTAAGTGGACTTTTTTTTTTTGTATACTTGTTGATTAAGTCAAAGGTTTTTCCGAGAAGTTTAGACAGTTTTTATAAATAAGGTTTTGTTTCGTTGTTGTTAAGCGCAAAGCTGCACAACAGGCTATCCGTGTTCTGCCCATCAGGGGTATCGAAATCAGATTTTTAGCGTCGTAAGCTCGAATATTTGGAAGGCTTGCTTTTTGTTTGAATTACTGGTATCTTAAAAATGTTTCACGACATTGGAATTTAATATTTCACATTTACGTGGAGACTTGCTACGACACTGTAAGATATTAAATACTATCCTAGGAATTGTATTTTTTTTCATATGAACTAGGAATAAAAAAATAATTTTAGTGGCATTGTAAATGTGGACATAGGTCTAATCATTAAGTTATTTTTCATGATTACCCTTTGTTTTTAACAATTAACGGATTCTTCTCTAATGATTAAACTCAGTATTCTACATCAGTATCAGGCATTTTTACGCCTTACTTGTTATATACCAGGAAAAAAACACGAGAAAATAAATAATAGATAGTAAACTGAATTGTTTCCTGTGAATACGGACAGAAAATGCTTGGATTTTAATTAAAACAATGAATTGTTTCCTGTGAATAAGGACAGAAAATGCTTGGATTTTAATCAAAACAATGAATTGTTTCCTGTGAATAAGGACAGAAAATGCTTGAATTTTAATTAAAATAATGAATTGTTTCCTGTGAATACGGACAGAAAATGCTTGGATTTTAATTAAAATAATGAATTGTTTCCTGTGAATAAGGACAGAAAATGCTTGAATTTTAATTAAAACAATGAATTGTTTCCTGTGAATAAGGACAGAAAATGCTTGGATTTTAATTAAAATAATGAATTGTTTCCTGTGAATAAGGACAGAAAATGCTTGGATTTTAATTAAAATAATGAATTGTTTCCTGTGAATACGGACAGAAAATGCTTGGATTTTAATTATTTTTTCATTTTACTAATCAAAGCTTTTGTTTTACATTATTCATGCACATGGCGATGATTTTTAATATGTGATTCAGTGACACTTTTTCGTTTATCAAAAGCCTTGATACATACAGTATAAGTAAATATTTGACATGTTTCGATGCCTTTCGTTTTAGCAAAACAATATCTTTACTGTTGTGTAAACCAAAAATTGTATTTTCCTACTGACTCAGGCTGCATACAATCCCGCCGTTATATGATCGGCCAATCTCTAAATATCCATTAGTTATAATAGCAAATCCACTCAATAAAACATTGTTTTTATACTCACCACAGAAATATACCGAAGTTAGAAACGTTTAATACGAAAAGAATATTTACAATACAACTTTACACATTTCTAGAATTTTGACGACCAGACCTTTACGCTTACTCCACAAAATATAGCAATAAAGATATAATGTACCATATTTACCTTCGGTGAAATAACATTTTCAAAACACATATTGTAGTAATATTAAGTAAAGTTGGTGAGATATTGAGTAAGATATTGTCTTTAATCTTCCTCAGGGGATAATAAAACTCTTCATGCAATTCAGTATTTGTTCAATTTATCTTTCTCTTCTCTGTACTTCTCAGCTCTTGCTGAGTTTCTGGCAACTGAAGTGCGCTAAATTAGTTAATTAATTCATCTCTTGTGTGGCTGAGATTTCAAAGCACGTTTCTCTGACACGTGTCATCCCCAATACGTTAACCATTGGAGCAAGGCCATTTTAAATGCTTAAATTATGTCTTCATTAACTGACAGTCGAAAATGAGTTCCTGTTAAGGAGGGAACAAAAATAGAAACATTGTTGTAGGAGATCAAACATGTGCTTTCGCAGGTCATATAAATAGATTAGTGAATTTTAGGACTAAGAAAAAATGTTTTAAACTAATAATGCATTTACTTGGATCAAACATATTATCCCGTTTTAAAGGGCTGTTAAATAACACAAGGTGGAAAAAAATACAGGTGAAGGTGGACGGTATTGCTTTTCTGCTGTCTTGAAATAGATATCGCTGATCTAATAAAGCAGTAGTGGCCTCTGGGTTGAGATTGTGAGTACCAGTTCTTTAGTTAAGGAAAATTTCTTTTTTCTGTTATCAAATAAGCTTCTTACAATCATATCTAAATCATAAATAATAATATTATCTTGTCTTGTAGATTTAGCAGGTATCTCTCATTATGTGGCTGTTGAAAACTGCCACGTTCTACCTTCTTATAACTTAGAAAATGAATATATATTTATTATTGTATATTCAGATATTTTATTCAAAATATTTGTTGACTCTTTCAGTTACTTAAGATCTTGTTAACAGAGCATAAGTAGAGGGGGATTGATTTGATAAATGCTAAGGTTAAGTGCTACAATGATATTTCCACAGAGTTTGCAATTACTTGGTCACTTCCATGGGATGTGAACAATACCCAAGTGAAGGGTTTCTATTGAGAATATTTCTAGCTGGGAGTTTTAATCTATCTTGAGTGTAATGAGGATAACCACAGATACCTTAATGAGATCATCTCATAGTACGACATCCCAAAATTCTAAAATTGTGTTTGCCTCATTTGCCAGCCTGGACATGACTTAGTAATTAGCATGTCCGAACTATGAATCCCAGGATTCAAGGTTCACATTAATGTTTTACAAAAACTTGTTCTGTACTTTGTAACTGTGGGATCATTATAAAAGGGACGGTAAAAATCCATAATTTGATCAGCTAAGAGTAGCTCAAAAATTGTTTGTTCACAGCTGCATTTCCTTTGTAATATAAGCTCAAAATTATAGATGTCTGTATACAAATAGCTTATTGTGTAGCGTTGAGCAAAAAAAACCATGAAAACAACAAAAATTACAAACAAACAAAATCCTCATTTTCCCCAGCAGTCAGGTGTAAAGATGCAAGTAGAAGCAAGATGCAAGTAAAGATACAAGTAGAAGCAAGATGCAAGTAGAAGCAAGATGCAAGTAAAGATGCAAGTAGAAGCAAGATACAAGTAGAAAGCAAGATACAAGTAAAGATGCAACTAAAGATGCAAGTAGAAGCAAGATACAAGTAAAGATGCAAGTAGAAGCAAGATGCAAGTAGAAGCAAGATGCAAGTAGAAGCAAGATGCAAGTAAAGATACAAGTAGAAACAAGATGCAAGTAAAGATACAAGTAGAAACAAGATGCAAGTAAAGATACAAGTAGAAACAAGATGCAAGTAAAGATACAAGTAGAAACAAGATGCAAGTAAAGATACAAGTAGAAACAAGATGCAAGTAAAGATACAAGTAGAAACAAGATGCAAGTAGAAGCAAGATACAAGTAGAAACAAGATGCAAGTAGAAACAAGATACAAGTAGAAGCAAGATGCAAGTACCACATAAGTTAGTAAGCTAAGACATTTTTCATATGTGGAGTAAATGTTTCATTTTTGTTTACACTTTTGTGTTTGAGTCTATCTCTTGCTATCCATCTTCAATCAATTATCTTTAGTGCATATCCTTAGGAACTTGTTATCTTGTTAATCTAATAATTACCTGCTGTCTACATTTTAACCTGTGAATACCACAAATTAAGTTTTAAAGTTACAAGTTTGGTGTCATAGCCAATAACGTGTTATTTTGGTACATATTTTGAACATCATTCTTTGTTCAATTTGTTCTGTTTACAATTATGTTTGTAAACCCTGACTATTGAAAATTATTTTAGTAAATGAAATTGAAGTTAAGGCGAAGAGGGAGAAACTAACTGAAATGTGAAGATGAATCAAGACGTACAAAAATCATCTCCTGGACTAAAGATTCTTATCAGCCATGCCGCTTCTGGACTAAGGGTTCTGATCAGCCCTGGTAAAAGCTGTGTATGAGTTCTTGATTCATCTTCAAAAATGAGAGGTTGAAAAGTGGTTAGGACTGGATTAAAGTGTCTGGAATCATAAAACAAAATACAAAAGAATACTCCCAACAATTGTATTAAGCTCAGTTTAAGAATTCCATATCTATTTGAGGTTCTCATGGATTTTTACTTGGTGTAAGTCCAGGAAAATACAGATACTAAAAGTTGAATTAAATTATCTTCTGTGAATACTACGGAATATTTTTATTTTTTGTGATCCAACTGATTTAATTTTTTCATTCTGTAAGTACAGAGCGCATATTTTAGTATGAACTTTAATAATACTGTTAATTCAGTTAGCATTTCGAGAAATATATGATAAAATCAGTTGTTCACGTATTTCGATACTTTCTTCATTCTCACTTTGTATAGCGAAACGTAGTCGTAACCGTCATGAAAATTAAGGGTTGTATTGCTCCGAGTGATTTGAATACCATAGCATTCCTTTAAGTTATTGTAGAATCGTTCATACACTTTTTGATACGAAACACATGAAGAGCGAAACGTAGTCGTAACCGTCATGAAAATTAAGGGTTGTATTGCTCCGAGTGATTTGAATACCATAGCATTCCTTTAAGTTATTGTAGAATCGTTCATACACTTTTTGATACGAAACACATGAAAAGCGAAACGTAGTCGTAAC
>NW_013666548.1:337447-346855 GCF_000517525.1 Limulus polyphemus | reverse complement strand
TGATGTCAATCTCTGTCTCCGTTATTACCAGTACTTGCCACTGATGTCAGTCTCTGTCTCCGTTATTACCAGTACTTGCCACTGATGTCAGTCTCTGTCTCCGTTATTACCAGTACTTGCCACTGTTACCAGTACTTGCCACTGGTGTCAATCTCTGTCTCCGTTATTACCAGTACTTGCCACTGGTGTCAGTCTCTGTCTCCATTATTACCAGTACTTGCCACTGATGTCAGTCTCCGTCTCCATTATTACCAGTACTTGCCACTGATGTCAATCTCTGCCTCCATTATTACCAGTACTTGCCACTGGTGTCAGTCTCTGTCTCCATTATTTTTGAAAGTATGTAATCCTATAAAGAAGATCCATATCTCATTCAGCATTTTTATGCACCAACACCTACTATATATCTTTAGATAACTTCCAGAATCTGTCATGAAAGCCCAAAGTGGGACATTGAGGAAAGTCACCTTAGGGACAGACTTAAAACACGCTGCCATTTCGATACACCTACAAAAGAGTTGTCGGTGTCTTCCCTACAATGTGTGCCAACATTCTATGGCAAGTACTGGTAATAATGGAGGCAGAGAATGACATCAGTGGCAAGTACTGGTAATAACGGAGACAGAGACTGACACCAGTGGCAAGTACTGGTAATAACGGTGACTGACAGCAGTGACAAGTACTGGTAATAACGGAGACAGAGAATGACACCAGTGGCAAGTACTGGTAATAATGGAGACAGGGACTGACATCAGTGGCAAGTACTGGTGCTTACACTCAATTCACTAAATATGCTGTGTTAAAGAAATGAAAAATAACTGGACATGTTAATGCGGAATATCAACCAAGCTATTTAAAATTAGTCTTAACTAGACACATGGGAACTTTTAAATCTGTTACTGAATACTTTAAACGGTATCTTAATGGGTGTAGATTTGTAAACATACTGCTGAATTTATCGTTTCAATACTATCCATAAACCGTAAATCGCTGTCATGAATGTAATGAGTTAACCGTCCTGGTGTCTTGAATGTCGAAATTTAGAAGAACACGAACAATGAAAACCCATTGTGGTGAGCGATAAGTATCGTTGTTTGCTGTTTATTTCGGATCATTTATCTACGTTTGGTGGAATACTCGAAAATATTTTGAATGTGATCGTCTCGCTTCAACCTTAAGAGTGATGGGTGTGGTATTATCGTGTTTAGGTCTCTGTTCTAGATGGTTTGGGATTGGCCCAATGATAAGTTTGTTAACTTATGACGAAGCATTTACGTTCCCACTTTCTAAACAATTGTGCTCAGATATAGCCCATTGAGTAACTTTGCGTTTAACAACAAATAAACAAAAACTTTCTGTTAAGGTACCTAAGAAAACAATCTCTCATGTCTTGGAACATTCTATACAACAAAATAGTTTATACACACGTGAGAAAGAACTAACGTTTGTGTTCGGCGGACATCAGTTAACAATTATTTTAACAGCCACAACTCTTGAAGTTTACTGTCTTGTGTGACGTTTGGAAAGTCCGATAAAAGAAACTCTTTTTTTTTTGTTTACATTATAAATAAAGTTGAAAAGTTTCAAAAGTAGAACATAAATTATTACTGTGTATTTTTGGTCATATACTTTTCTCCGTGACTAGGAAATGCCCTTATGGAATACATAATTGATACTTGAAACTATCAGTACTCGGTGAAACTCCATTATTACAAAACTTAGGAAACACAGTTGTACGTTTCACAAAAATCCCATTTATTAACGACTATGGTTTAGCTAGTAAAGGCATCATCAGGTAGATATTGATGAAACCATGGTCGTTAATAAATGAAGTTTTATGTTACAGTAGAAATAATTTCATGAACTAAATTCTATAAATATGTCAAATAAATTTCATATAAAATAGACGGAAATAATTTAATCGTATTAAAAAAAAATAGAATTTGTTTCTTTGTTTTGTATTAAATTTCGCAAAAAGCTATTTGAGGGCTAACTATTTGAGGGCTAACTGAGATAGTCGTCCCTGCTTTTTAAGTGATAGAACTAGATGGAGGGCAACTAGTTAACACTACTCTTTACCAACGTATAGTGGAATTGACCGTCACATTATATCAGCCTCACGGCCGAAAGGGCGAACACGTTCTGTGACGAGACTCGAACCCTCGACCCTCAGATTGCAAGGCGAGTATCCTAATCTTAGTATGAGAAATAGCTGCGGTTACTGCAGATTTTATTAATTTTCACACAATTTTTGATGGGTAAATTAATTGAAATTAATTCTTATATCAGAATAATATTTCAAATTTTGATGAATATGTATGTAGGTCTTTGCACACAAAAATCTGGAACATAAATGATAAATGTGATTTCAAATGCCTTTAAAAAAAAACAGGAAGGGGAAGTAGGGTATATTTAAGATTTTTATGATGACTCAAACATTTTACAGTTCGTTATGCTACTGTTTATTGTGGTTTGTGGAATGATAGTTTTCCAGTTCGTGAACTCCCAACTAACAAGGAAAACACTGAACTTTTGAAAGCTGAAATAGCGTTACTACACGCGTCTCCCGTGCCCTCGACTAGCTCACGTAAGAACTGTCACGTGTGGATGACACAGATGCTCAGAGGGCTCCCAACATGTTTAGTTCTAGCGCTATAGACCGACAAAATAACGCGGGTAACAGCTGGTGGAGCTTACGCGCTCTTCTAGTTGACTTATTAGAACCAGCTGGGCCACATGCGCTTTGGCCGTGTTTCGAATTTTCCTAACCACCTTCATGCTGCAATGCTGATGGTGTAATGCTTTTCACATCTGTGCCGTTGAAACCTCTCGCTAACCACTCCTACAACCATTAGATAGGCAGCCTTTTGGAAATGGACCAGAGAACTATAAAAACCGAAATTATTGAAAGAACCTATTATAATAGTCAGAGATTTTAACGAATTTACCGTTTTATGTACCTAATCCACTTTTGTTTTTATTCCGGTTAATAACCGTCCATTTTCACACCATGGATCTCCAGGGCGTACTTTAAATCTAAACTTATATATATATATATATATTGTACTCTCGAACTAATGTTATTAGTTCGGGTACTTTAAGCGTGAAACTTGGCCTAAACTTTTGACATTAGTTGTGGGAAAAAATCCATTTTATCTTAGTGCCAGATATTTTTTGTCGAAACATTTATTCAGTCGTAAAATTAAGCAATTCAATAATATTTTATTGTCTTAACACCGTACGTGCAATGAAGTTTTGAAACTATAAAACGTACTAAAGGGGGAAAAAAAAAAAGAATTTTCTTATGGTGTTCATGCATGTATGTGCGTGTGTGTGTGAGAGTATGAATGTGAGTGAAATGTCTATTTCACATTTTAAAAATGAATTTGTACTTCCTTAGCTTTTTTTTTTTTGCTATCTTCTAACGAATTTCTTCTTATAAGGAAATTACATGCATCTTATTTCAAATACGTGTAGTTATAAAAGTTTTTCTAAAGAATTATAAATTTAAAACCAAATACACAAACGATAGATATACCTTGAGATACACGTTTACCATTTTTGATAATTCACTTCAAATGGAATAAGATTAGGAAGGACTTGGGTAAGTGATAAGCCATCCTTTAACCAAAAAAAAAAAAAAAGAATAATGCTGATAATGAAGAACGATTTTTTCACACGTCAAAAATACTGCAACTGGTTTATATTTCCACAGATCCGTATTGATAATTGATGCAATATCATGACTACAGTGTCAAACGTTTTGCAGCAATATTGTTAGATATAAATTTAGGTTTACCTTCGAACTTAAATGTTGTTTGTTTGTTTTTTATCTGGGAGGGGTTATTTTAAGCAAAGATAAAGAAAATGATGGATGAGAACGAAAATAATGATTGGAAGGCCTAACAGCATTTTACAGCTTGCCATGAAAGTTTCAAATTAAAAGCTTATCCCCTCTTTCTGAAAACACCAAACTGGTCTCACTGGGTGCTTTCATTCTGTAACTGACTAACTAATCAGAAATTGGATTGCAAGAATTCGGAAGTATCCCTGTCCTGTCTGATAGACAAACATCAAAGTCAGGAATTTATGGGTGGAGGATTCTCCCAAAGATGTTCAGGGACTGGGTTCGTTCCCTTTTCTTAGAATATTTTAGTAATTGGGTGGAGATGCTATATATATAAGTACAGCATCAAGAGAATGCCGTGAACGGGGCCAAGATGGGGTCAGAGAGTAAGTTGCGAGAGTTAGAAAGGAGATAGTCAAAGATCGACTTCAGATTATCTTGATAGGAAATATGAGCGTAATTTATGTGACATTTTACGTATTACAAGTATATATATATATATATATTGAGGATTTGTTTGTTTTTGATTTTTTTGGGAAAGATATACAAGGGCTATCTAAACATAATCATCTTTAAAGTTAGTTGACAGCACCCACCGCCAACTTTTGGCGCACTCTTGTCTGATCGAGTATTGGAATTTTGACCTGTACTCGTATAGTACATAACGAGCGTGTTCTTACGGTAACAAGACGTGAGCCATGGGCCTTCAGATTCACAGTCCACGAACACTAGGCCACGCCCAGTCCAGGAGCTGTCTGACCTTTACTAAGCCTTCTGTAGATTGCACATAAAAACAAACAAAAACAACATACAAATAATACATTATTAGTCTTTCTAGAATTAACGGGATAGGTGCAGAAAAGACAATCTCCCTATCTCATAGGGAAGTGCAGACTTAGATTTGGGTAAGCGGAAAACTTGTGTCTCCTAGCAACAGAAAGTGTGTTTAGTATGTATTTCAACTTACTATGTACCGTACGGAAAGAAACTGTGAAAAGCATTAAAAAGTAGAAAAGGCAAAAACTACAGAAATACCCCCTCTTTATGAAAATGACTGCAGCAGAGTCACGTATTGATATTTTAATATTTCATTGGTTGTTATCCAATGTTTAGGACGAATGACCTTCGGTTGATAGTTGTTTATTTTTATTGTTCGAATTTGTTAAATCCTTTATAGCGGCTGACTTATAACGCACTTGAAGCAACTCCACTACGTAATTCTATATATTTATGTTTCAAGTTATTGTATTTCAGCATAACACTACATCTGTTTAATGTTTACCTGATTAATGTTTATTGTCGATTTGAAACTCATAATGTTTGTAATAGTTTAGAAAACGACCGATAACATTCTCTGTAAATTGATCTTTAATGAGACAACCATACTTCGTACGAAGAAGAATTCCCTTCAAATTCAACTCCCAAGGGTTTGCTCAGATTAGTTTATTACTCTAGACATCAGTGTCTTCTCGTGATATATAGATGGCGTCGTTGACAAATAAATTTGTCACACACTCTCTTCCAAGTAAAGATAACTCACGTGATCTTATGGTTGCTAATGACGTTGCAAGTACTAGGTCGTAAGTAACTTGGTGGAATGCAATTTATATTCTTATTTTTTTGAGGGCATTATTTTCTAACGATGTAGACACACAACCTGTTACACAAAATCTAGCTAACGAGATATAACATTTCTGCCGTTACTTGATATTGTGTATAAAAATACCGTGATTATGCACGATAATAAACAAAACTGGAAAACGTCTACTAATACGCCTACATGACCGAGGGAGTAATTTAACCAAATGATTCACTCTGAATGTTAACAAAAGCAATTACTGACAGGTGATAATGAAGATATCATTCTCCATACCTTGTTGGTTAGTCCTACACATGACAGTATAAGAGCTTAGCGATTTCAATAGCGACATTATACCTGGGTGGTAGCTGTGGGAAGTATAACACCTGGGTCGTATTGCGTGATCTCCGTCTTCAGTTAGAAGCACGTCAATACATTAATTAATTTGTTGATAATCAACTTGAACATACTATGAAGATAACAATTTTCCAATATGATTAATTTCCATTTGATTGAATTCTTCTGCAGATAAGAATGATACACCTGTGTACTTGAACACCAGATGTCTCTATAAGCATCATTACTCTTACCTTAGTTATTTCGAATATTTTTATGATTAGAACGTCATAAATAAGTATGAAAGTGTCAGAATACATGACTCAATTTTTTGGTTGCTGTTAAACTCAAAACTATACAATGGGATATCGCGGGTATCGAAACCTGATTTTTTAACGTCATAAGCTCTCAGACTTAACACTGAGTCGCTCGGGGGCGTATGATTTAAGTAAACTTCGTATTAATTGCATATTCATATAGATGATAAAAATAAATATTTTGGTCGGACAACGGTAAGTTTATAGATTTACAACGCTAAAATCCGGGGTTCAGTTCCTCGAGTTGAACACAGTAGATAACTCAATATGACTTTGCTATAAAAACAACAACAGCAATATAATTTGGTACGGACTTAATTCATTTCTTCTTTCTTGGCAAGTAAATAGTTAATGGCTTTAAAACCTAACCACATTAACGTTTAGAACATCGGTACAAGAACTGTGTACACGACGTATGCATTCAACAAGATGTTACTAATGCAATTACTTTTTCTTTGTATGTCTTTGTGACAATGCTTTCTGCACGCGAATATAATCTTATAATATTGTAATCTTATCTTTGTTTAATCCACTTTTTGAGCACACAAACATTCCATTTCGAATATAGATCCAGAATAAATTTTACAGATTCTTTTTGATGAAGTTAAATAGTACAAGATTAGTCTTATACGATTTTATTATAACCAGGTTTAGACGATTCAGGGAAAAAAAAAATAAAATATTTTGTACTTTAAACCGGGCTAAACAAAATATTAAATGGGGAAAATATTTATTATTAAGGTTAATCCTCTATTACAGGTCAATCCGTAATACAGGTCAATCCATAATACAGGTCAATCCTCTATTACAGGTCAATCCGTAATACAGTATCAGTCTTGATTTCCGATACCGGAACTCTTACCCAGCATCACAACTCTTGTATTTATCTATTCACTTGATATCAACATTCGAGCTATCTGCGATAGCCGTCCCTAATTAAGCAGGATAAGACTAGAAGGAAGGCAGCCAGTCAACATATATACGCAATCATATACATATATAATAAACTCTAGTTTCCTTTGAAGTTACAAATACACAATCATATATATATATAATAAACTCTGATGATGTGACAAACTGCCAGGTTGCCAAAACAAAAATTGGTGTAAGCTGAATAATTTAAACATTTCCAAACGTTTTAGCAAAAAGAAGCCCTAGCGGATTAGACAACAGATCATTTTTTTATATTTAATTTTTTATAATTATTTACCAACTCACTTCGAAACATTTACCGCCGAAAGATAATCTCATTACTCAGGTGAAACTTTAACTTTGGTTAGAAGCATCCCCCTCTCTGTGATAGTCGACTGAAGCGTTGAAACTTTTCCATAAGATTTCCAGATTAACATACTGTGAAAAGACTCGTTAACTTTTTCATTTTAAATAACAGTTTTTATAAAATTAAGTAAATTTTTGGAACCTATACTGTAAGAAATATTTATCAGCAAAATCACATTTACCATGTCTGTCTTCTATCAAATTCTAATTTTGGTTATCAAACGTGTACGACCGAATTTATTAGGAATTCCATTTATCAGCAGTTTCAAGAGACTTACAACGCTAAGATTCGGAGTTAGACTCCCCACGGTGGTCATAATGCAGATAGCTCATTGTGTAGCTTTGCAAGAATAATACAAAATGTCAATGACCATTAACTTGGCACATCTTATAGAAGCAATGTTGTCTTGCTTTCTTAGTAAAATAATATTATTATTCCTTTGATGTTCAGTCTCATAACTAAAGTATTAATAAACTGCCATCTTCGTTCGTTGCTCATATCTTTTGTTCAACATTTAATTTTGTTTTCATCACTTCGAGAATTTTTTGTTTCAAACTTTTAAAGACCAAGCCATGACCTATGATTCAACAAGACTCGTACCGAAAGTGAGAGCTCTTTCGATTGTTCCTGATTACGCACAAAGGAAGACAATGGACTACATGTGCTCTATCCACCGCGGGTATCTAAATCCGAATTTTAGCGTTGTAAGCTGCGAGACTTGCCACCGAGCTACTGAGGGGTATAGTCAGTTCTTCCGTAACGTATTGGTTTTATCAAATATATATATATATTTATTTTACCAAAGAGTAAATTATTTAAACGAGTTTTATCTTCCTTCCATACTTTACTTTTGTTCTATAACACTTTTATATTTTCTTCAGCCTTACAACATTTAATTTAGTTGAAGGTTCAGTTTTGACTGTCTTTACTCTTTGTATGATTTTACTTTATATGATTTCATTATTTTTTTGAAAATTAGATTCATTACACTCGTTTTTTTTTATGATCTTTCATTTCCTTCAATGCTTTCAGTCTCTGAATTATAACTTATTCTCGTTATGTAGCTCGCTATCCATTACCACTCTTAGCGAGTGGTTCAGCGGATACTTTTGAAGTAATGTAACTAACTTTGTTAAGCCTCAGAGTACTTGGTCTTTCGTAACTTTCCGAAATTTATCTGCATCTCGTTCCATTGAAATCATCCATATTTTTCCTTTAAACTTTTTTCTTAGGTGACGCATTTCAACATTTCTTGAAAGGAATAATAGGGTAATAATAATAATAGTAATAATTACAGCAATAATATTACAAACAGAGGCAACTCCTATGTGATTCGTGGAGGAACGTCCATTATGTTACGTATCTGTATGTACTTTCATGTTGAGCAAATCGTTTAATTCGGACTTTTTATCCTTCTTTTGTAATTTTCCCAGACTTCAGTTAGTTAAGTAAAAAACTAAATAAAATAAATTGGTTAGAAATTTCCATTAAAAGCACTATTTAGTTGGGAGCCTGTTTCGTCTATTCAAATCATCAGCTAGAGTGTTAAACGCAGAACAAAATTAATACCTAATTTTGACCCTAACACAAACACATGTAAACCTTATGTTGCAGAAAGTATTGAGAAAGTACACCATTACTTAAAAATGAGCTTGTAAAATTGATTCGTTGATTTTTACACGTGGTTCTCATGCTACACTGCTTTGAAAATCAAGCTTATAAATGTAAGTGTAAGCAATTGCTATAGACAGTAGATCTGAGTCAAATACAACATGAACAAGAACTCCTAGACCTTAAGAGGCGAATAGTTCAGCACTGGTGGCATGAGTGTCTGAGCCATTTTAGCTCGTCTCTGTTGTGCCCACCACAGGTATCGAAACCCGATTTTTAGTAACAGATAGTTTTATTTCATGTGTTTCGTACCAAAAGTGTATGAACGATTCTACAAGAACTTAAAGGGCGAAACGTAGTCGTAACCGTCATGAAAATTAAGGGTTGTATTGCTCCGAGTGATTTGAATACCCTAGCATTTTTTCATGTGTTTCGTATC
>NW_013666548.1:335128-336599 GCF_000517525.1 Limulus polyphemus | reverse complement strand
GGTAATAACGGAGACAGAGACTGACACCAGTGGCAAGTACTGGTAATAACGGAGACAGAGACTGACACCAGTGGCAAGTACTGGTAATAACGGAGACAGAGACTGACACCAGTGGCAAGTACTGGGAATAATGGAGACAGAGACTGACATCAGTGGCAAGTACTGGTAATAATGGAGACAGGGACTGACATCAGTGGCAAGTACTGGGAATAATGGAGACAGAGACTGACATCAGTGGCAAGTACTGGTAATAATGGAGGCAGAGATTGACATCAGTGGCAAATACTGGTAATAACGGAGACAGAGACTGACAACAGTAGCAAGTGTTGATAATAACGGAGACAGAGACTGATAAAGTTGAACCACTTATTATTGAAATGGGTTCCAATAGCACACACTTCCCATCTTTAAAGCGTGTTATCCCAATATTTAAATTTTCCTTATCTTACTTCATGAAAGAACTGAAAATGGAATATTATTTCAACTTGAATGATTTATAACTTGTAAAGTGATACGAACTTGTGTGACCAATGATGAAGATGGATCAAAATATTTTTTTGATGATTGGATCTTCGCAGTAAAATTTTAGTAAGCATCAACACTTTAATTCAGAAGGCATTTTCCATTCTCGTTCAGTACGTATAGGAAAAGGTATTATTTTGTCATTAATTTAAAAAGAGAGAGAGAAAGAACTTTATTAAAAAGGGGGGAACAACGACGTTTCTAGAAAGGACAAGCGCAGAGATATTCGAAGAATGAAGCAAAACACACGACTTCTTGAATCATTATATAATATATATTAAAGCTGTTTCCACTCGTCGTGTTAGTATAATGCGTAGAGGTTAATTTGAACTATTCTGGTCAAAGTAAATATTCCCCCGTTGGGACAATGGTAACTCTTCGGAGTTATAACGCCAAATTCAGGGGTTCGATTCCCCTCAGTGGACACATCAGATAGCCCGATGTGGCTTTGCTACAAGAAACACACAAAGTAAATAATTATTTTTAAAACATTTATATAGATATGATTAAGTGTATATCACGTTGGCATTCGATATAATAATACAACAACAACAACAAGTTAATTTTGAGACGGTTAACGTAAATGGAGCACTGTATCTAAGTGTATTTCAATCTTTATAGGAAAATAATCTATCGATATCATGTATTATAATGGTCACTTTTAGTAGCACGCTTGTGTAATTACATCCTTGATACCTTTATCTAGGCATTAGAATACTTACCTGCTAAATCACAACATTTTAATACTAAACTGAAAACACACTTTGTATTGGTTATAGTTGTAGCCAAATATCAAATTATTGCAACACCCGGCTCCGAACATGCGTGCTCTTACCATTCGTGAGGGCGTTATATTGTGATGTTCAATCCTACTATTCGTTCTTAAAAGAGTATCCAAAGAGTCGGTGGTGGATGCTGTGTACCGGTTACCTTCCCTCTCGTGGAGCCC
>NW_013666548.1:329914-334128 GCF_000517525.1 Limulus polyphemus | reverse complement strand
ATATTATAACGCCCCCACGGCTGAAAGGGCGAGCATGTTTGTTGTGACAGGGATTCGAACCCGCGACCCTCAGATTGCGAGTCGAGTGCCTTAACCACCTGGCCATGCCGGGCCCTATATGAACTGAAGAAACACGAATATAATATCTCTTGGTGTGGGACATTGTTGCTGCCAACTCAAATTTCATTTTCAGTTTGTTAATGAATAAAGTGAAATCCATTGTTATCAGGATTAAGCTGTGACATCAGGTATCACTGCTGTAACTAATAGTACCTATATAAATTTAATGTGGAAATATGTCACTTAAAAGATAATATACAATCTAAAATTACCTTCAACGCCCCCTCAGAATAAGAAATCTTGGTGTAACTTTTCCTGCAATGTAGATAACATTTGAAATATTATAAGGCTTAAGCTAAATTACATATGACATTAATGTTTTATTTCGCATAATATGAGACATTAAACGCTTTTCAAATACTACAAGTCCTTTGTGTATGTACGTTTCGTTGTTAGAGAAGGTAGAAGATCCACGATATGTGCATAAGTCTCGCCTTTATTTTGTTTCTATTACAAACCAATCTCCAATTATCAAGTTAACCCCAGTAAGTCAGCGGTAAGTTTGCAGATTTATATCGCTAAAATCAGGGATTCCATTCCTCGTGGGAGACAGAGTGTAGATAGCTTATAGTGTAGCGTCTCTTTGGAAAGACAACAAGAAGAAATTTCACCAGAGAGCGCTATAAATCAAAGTCACATTAGACCTAACTTTCTAAACAAAGAAGAAATATGCCTAAATGTTGAATGTAATAAATAATTCCTGTAAAATATTTAGTAGAATATAAGGTCGTAATACATATGTTATTCAATAGTCTACGTTCCTTGAGATTTGCCAAAACTATTAGTATGCATAATTTTGTATTATGTACTGATAAAATAGGTTACAAAATAGGTTAGCAGTGAACATAGAAGATGGAAAATACTGTTTAATTAAAGAGTAGTTGAAGCCACACAAAATATTATACATTCATGCACCTTTGTAAGCTGTTACAATTGTGAGAATAATTTAATTATTACAACAAGTTGCGTTTTTATGGAACGAAATACCCAAGCAGGCTAACTTGGAGCTTTCACGAACAAAAATTCAACTAAAAAACAGCAAGATTTGACTGCCATATCAAAAGTCATTCAGAACTTAATTTTAGCTAATATTCTACAGTTTGATCTCATTTGAGACTCCAAACTGTATCATATTTATGTATGTTTAGTAAGCGAAAATTATTTAAAATAAAACTACTTCATTTCGACAGTTACTGGACTCGTAGGACAAAAGCCTCTGAGATGTTTATTTTCCATGTTTAGTATCTGCCTTAAATACGTAATAGTTCTTGGACTTAAGCATCTTTAAAAGCATAAAACGAATGCTATAGAAAAATCAAGTTTTATAACAGAAAATCCTGCACAATCGAAAGTATTAAAATGACTAAAAAATAAAGTTTGAGAATGATTGGGCGTAGGTATGCAAACATTTAAACACTTACGTTTTTAGAGGAATAACAAAGACTTAAAATTTAATATTGACACGGGATAGTACATGAAAAGTTTACATAATGGAATATTATACCTCAGATTGCCAGAAATGCCGAATAAATCATAAGTATAGATAAATGGATAAGAAAATATTATGAAAGATGTGGTAGTGAAAATACGAGTTTAGAATAACATGGCGTTTCGTGTACCGAAAACAATGAATGAGGATTTAAAATGGAGAAAAATTGAAAAATGTACAGTTTTTCTAAGCATAAATACCCTGAAAGCTGAAACGTATGAGAGAGCCCAAGACATACATATTTACAAGTAAGAAGTTTCTAATATTCATGCTTGTAAACTACAATGTTAAATTAGCCAAGAATACCCTGAAGCTACAGAAGTCTTCAGTGATCGCGATTGATTCTTAAAATGTTTTTCTTTCTACTTTGTTATTTAACGTGCATTAAATAACTTCCTTTTAGCCTTCACTTTAAATGTCTTGTTAAAAATGTCCATAATTTCTTACGTTTTATTGATTCCTTTCGTCCAAACACACCACGAACACAGTGAAACTTGCATATACTGAAGTAACTAAAGCATATTGATAAAATTTGGGCTTAATTCCTGCGGAGGACACAGCGCAGGTATTCCATTATGTACCTGCGCATTTAAAATTTAACATGCCCAGGTTTCAGTGGTATAAGCTTTCAGACTTATCTCTGCTACTTGGGGGCGTGTGGTTTGGATAAGTCAACCAAGTACGTTATATGTCGTGGTTAACAGTAAAAATACTGACACTACCAATTAGGATTTACCTCAATTATTACTACAACTGCCAACTAAAAAGCATTTCATTACTTTCCCTGCTTATTAACAGTAATAATATTGTAAACTTGTAAATGGAAGTTTCGAATACACAGATGAGTTTAGGGCAGGCGATGAAGATAATAATATCACTATCAACTTGTCAAGGGAAGTTTCGAATACACAAATGAGTTTGAAGCAGTCGATGAAGATAATAATATCACTATTAACTTGTAAAACACAGTGTAGAACCGCTTAACTAAATAACTTTAGAACATATAACCAAGGTGAGGTTACATCAGCTCATTAGCCAATAGTGTTTCAGTATCAATTATGGAATATGGTTGTAACTTAAATAACTTTAGAACATATAACCAAGATATAACTTCCCTTTACAAGTTAATAGTGATATTCTTATCTTCATCGCCTGCTTCAAACTCATTTGAGTATTCGAAACTTCCCTTGACAAGTTGATAGTGGTATTATTATCTTCATCGCCTGCTTCAAACTCATTTGTGTATTCGAAACTACCCTTGACAAATTGATAGTGATATTATTATCTTCATCGCCTGCTTCAAACTCGTTTGAGTATTCGAAACTTCCCTTGACAAGTTGATAGTGATATTATTATTTTCATCGCCTGCCCTAAACTCATTTGAGTATTCGAAACTTCCCATCTTCTACCTCCTACAAGGCAGCCGGGGCCACATGATGGGTCAGCCTCTGTCTGCGCAACCCTTGTTTTTTTTTATCTAGTATCCAAATGAACTGAAACTTATGTTATATATATAACTGAAGGCAGAAATTTCTTAAATAAACAATGTGCTGGCATGTAGTATGCGAATCAAAGTGCAACAACTAACTTTATTAGTATGCACTATGGATAGTGGTATGCAATGAATAGTTCCTTTACCGATATTTGAGATTTTTTTTCTACATTAAGCAGCTTGATAATTGGTTAAACATAAAAGTAAATTTGCATATACTAATCTATAAATCCTATAAAAAAATTATTAAAAAAAACCTTGAGAAACCAGTTTCTATCCTCGTTGGAGTTATTATAGCTTTCCAATTAATGCTGAAACGTGGTGAGATAGAATGTAATAAACGTGTTACGTATTAACAATTTCGAATGGTCTGAAACCGACCTAAACGATAATTTAAATTTAGTAGTTAAATAAATGCCGATGTATATCCAATTTATGATATTTGCCAACAAGATTAATACACACACATTTGTTTTAATACAAATATGTTTTAATATACAAACAATAATACAATTTGTAATAACAGTTATTACAAACAATGGTTTATATGCGAAAGTTTTAGAAACTTACAAACAATATAAAGTCTTCTTTCTAGTCTGGAACTTCCTTAATATCTTATCGAGGGTTGACGATGAGCGAGTTAATTTCGACTTGACGTAGGTATAATTCACTTAACAGGGAGCTAGCTAGCTCTGTAGTTCTCTCTGATCACAAGCCGATTACAGATCGAGTTTCCACCAATACATTAGGTAATGTTTTCGTAAAAGTACTAATATCCGATGTGAATCCAGTGACGTTAAATGGTTCGAGATTTATAAATGTTCTTGATGAAATATCTGACGTGCCCGATTAGTAAGCGTTAATCACAGTTATAGCTTACGAAGTTTATAGTACACCAATTACAGCAACCCAGTAAAATAGATACTCTCTTTTTAAGCACGTCGCGTTGGTTATACTTATAGGTGTGTGGAGAGTTTCGAAAATTCAGGTTACGTAGCAATACAAAGCTACACTGGCGTTTACGTACACACACATATATTGATTCTTACACTCGAGAATCTTCTACAACTTTAGAGAATAGGCGGGAGTTTTGCAATACATGTTTAACAACAT
>NW_013666548.1:325361-329021 GCF_000517525.1 Limulus polyphemus | reverse complement strand
TGATCACAAGCCGATTACAGATCGAGTTTCCATCGATGAAGTTAGGTAATGTTTTCGTAAAAGTACTAATGTCCGATGTGAATTCACTGAAGTTAAATGATTTGTAATGTTCGAAATTTATAAATGTTTCTGGTCAAATATCTTAAGTTTTTCGATCAATAAGCGTTATAATAATCTCAGTTATAGCCGCCGAAGTTTATAGTACACCAACTATAGCAAACCAGACTGTTTGGTTATATTTATAGACGTGTGGAGAGTTTCTCGAAACTTCAGTTTACGTAACAATACTGACGCTAACACTAGCGTATACGTACACACATGTATTGTTGATTCTTACACTCGAGAATCTTCTACAACTTTAGAGAATAGGCGGGAGTTTTGCAATACATATTTAACAGTATGGTTTATGAACTAAAGAAGCAAATTTTTCCTGATATCCCTTACAAAATTGTTCATATTTAGATTGGTGTTTTGAATTTCGCGCAACGCTACTCGAGGGATATCTGCAATAGCTGTCCCTAATTTTGAAGTGATAGTTCTCGCTACATTTCTATAGCTGATTACTATATCTATAACACTTTCATTTATTAATATAGCTATTTGTTCCTTGTTAAAAAAAACAACAAAAAAAAACGTCACCCGTTGGGACAGCGCTAAGTTTATGAATGTACAACGCTAAAAATCAGGGGTTTGGTTCCCCGCAGTAAACATGGCATATAGCCCAATGTGGCTTTACTCAAAAACAAATAAGTAAAACAACAACTTTCGAGCAAGGTTGATTTTCTTCAGATTAACTTAGGCTAAACTGACTTCAATTAAGAAGAAAATTCCTACCTGAAAGGCATATAACAAAAAAAAAAAAAACAATGACGGCAAATAAACAACACCGACATCTGATTATCGGTAAAATACTGATGTTGATTTCTATAATTGTGACGGATTTATTGTTCTATATTTATTTTAATATCGATGTTTGTTGAAATTAAATTTATATTTATAAATGTACATAATGTGTAGAACATCGTTCGAGTTGTTGTTCTTAGGCTCGTCTAGTGTTCTCCTACTGTGTATTTGGTGGTTTATGAGAACCACTCCTTGAGTAAGGAAAATTATGAAACTTCTGCAAGCTGGACAGTTGGGATATGAAAGAGTTATGGCGTCTAGATATCCATATATAAAGTTGTTAATCGCACTTCTTGAGAACGAGTTGCTTATGCTAATGTAGTTGGTTGTTGTTGTTGTAGAGGCGAACCGTGGTGCCACAGACAAGTCTAACGCTTGTATTTTTGGTTCAAGACGAATTCAGATAATGCGATAGTGGAGCGACACACCTTCAGAGGAATGTCATTCGTATCACGAAAAGAGATACAAAGTCCGAGAGAAACCAGTTTGGAAGAAGACAATCTGTAATATAGTGAATAGCATCTATAAGGTGAAACCAGAACTCCCCCTTTGAGGATATATGCAGTCATTGGGAAATCAGACCCCCCCCTTTGAGGATATATGCAATCATTGGGAAATCAGAACTCTCCCTTTGAGGATATATGCAATCGTTGGGAAATCAGAACCCCCTTTGAGGATATATGCAATCATTGGGAAATCAGAACCTCCTTTTGTGGATATATGCAATCATCGCAAAGGTTTGTAGACCGGTCGTCCAGGAATTCTCCACTTAAAAGAAATAATGATTACTAAAATTTTTTCACATATTACAATCAACTGTGAACATAATAAATTACAATGATCTAGCTCTTGCGAAGGCACAAACCATTAATGCATAATTAAGCTGCTCGCCAGATATATTGGCGGGAAAAAGACAAACTACAAAACACTATAGTTTGCTTTTGAAAGATGGAAGTTTGTTGTAACATTGGAAGAGGCTTGGATGTACATGAATGACTGCGACAAGATACGAGGTAATAAGAACTTCCCAATAGGGCAATAATGTAAGTAAGGTTTTTATCGTTGCCGCATGTTTTCTCATGCAATGTTAAAATTACACTTTACACGGCACTCAGTAAAGCAAATATAGACTAGTTACTACCAATTACGTGACACGTAATTCCTGCTCTGTACGTTTTGTGTGAAGTTACATGTGTGGAAACGTAAAGAAACATGCAACAATGGATTCCAAAACCACAAAGCTAATAGCAGTACTGTTCACTCCAAAGTGAAGACGCAAATTATTATTGTGATGAAGCTGGATATCTTTCTTTTTACTGTTAAGAAGATAATAAACAAGTATTTAAAGTTGACAAAGACACACAATCAAAAAACATCGCAAGTTTCCAGACATAACTCAATGAGAAAAATAGACGATGATTCATTCAATTACAGACCTTCCAAGTTCTACTGTGCAACTTCAACGGATTTCTGTAGATTTTAGTTTCATAAAACGTGCCCTTTGAATTCGGGGTCCACGAACAATGAGGCTAAGCGTCCTTTGAGGGATGTAACGCTAAAATTCGAGGCTTGATCCTTCAGTTTGACTTAGTGCAGATATTCCATTGTGCAGCTTTAGCCCTTAAAGACACAAATTTTCAAACAATTGTGGTCTCAAAACAAGAATTTATCACACGTTTTGTGTTTCATACATTTGGATTCTTTGCTTGATGTTTGCAACTGTTTTAGAAAGTGGACACATTCTTCTTTAACAAGTTCTTATATGATAGATAGCTGGCAAGTAATATTCGTGATGAATAACATAACACAGCGAATGAAAGAACCATACGATTGCTGAATAGAGTTACTATGCTCTTTTACTGGATAGAGTTACTATGTTCTTTTACTGGATAGAGTTACTATGTTCTTTTACTGAACAGAGTTACTATGTTTTTTTACTGAACAGAGTTACTATGTTCTTTTACTGAACAGAGTTACTATGTTCTTTTACTGGATAGAGTTACTATGTTCTTTTACTGGATAGAGTTACTATGTTCTTTTACTGGATAGAGTTACTATGTTCTTTTACTGAATAGAGTTAGTTTTATTTCTTTAACAGTAAATGTATAGATTATTATTCTTTTTCAACAGTTTTGATGGTCGCTTCAAAAATCTCTGTACTAAACGTTTAAAAACTCATTATTGTCGTTTGTTGAATTTTTGCGCAAAGCTGCTCGAGGATATCTGCGTTAGCTGTCCATAATTTTGAGATGATAAACTAGAAGGAAGGCAACTAGTTATCACCAACAACCGCCAACTCTTATACTACTCTTTTTACCAACGAATAGTGGGACTTATCGTTACATTATAACACCCCCACCAATAAAAGGGCAACCGTGTTAGACAAAGGGTTTCGATGTCGCGACCAACTAATTGCGAGTCAAGTGTTCTAACTGCAGACCATACCAGGCCACTTCAAAAGTTTAAATACTAATCAAAAGAAAATGATCAATTGTTTACAGTTATGATTTACAATGAAGTTAAATAAATAATATACATAAGAAAGTTAACCATATATAATTCCATTTTCAAAAAATTAAAGAAAGGTTTTTTTTTGTTTTCGTTTTCAATGACCCCGATTTGATAGTAGAAAACCAAATGGTCTCTGGAATGTATGAATAAACTTTGAGACACGTTTTTGAAGCTTCTTAAATGATAGATTGTTAGTAAGTAACTTTGATCAAGTAATTAAAATATCATCATAGAATCGCTAATACG
>NW_013666548.1:323293-324361 GCF_000517525.1 Limulus polyphemus | reverse complement strand
TCATGTTAAGGTTACAACCTGTAGCTATGTCCCTCATGTTAAGGCTTCAAACTGTAGCTATGTCCCTCATGTTAAGGTTACAACCTGTAGCTATGTCCCTCATGTTAGGATTACAACCTGTAGCTATGTCCCTCATGTTAAGATTACAACCTGTAGCTATGTCCCTCATGTTAGGATTACAACCTGTAGCTATGTCCCTCATGTTAAGGTTACAACCTGTAGCTATGTCCCTCATGTTAAGATTACAACCTGTAGCTATGTCCCTCATGTTAAGATTACAACCTGTAGCTATGTCCCTCATGTTAAGGTTACAAGAGGAAGAATTAACCGATACTACTTTTCTCATGTTTCTAATATTTCATCAATATGTGTTTATGGAGGCTCATAACTGCTCAATACGGAGAGAACTCTAACGATAATTAGTCTAACCATGTAAAGTAAATATCCCTGTTTTTGTAAAGCTCTGAGAACAGATGTAAAGAAAAGGCGTATCGCTTGGTGAAGAAAAAAAACATTTTTTAATTACTATGTAGATAGTAAAACATGTCTAGTGAACATGATTACTATGTGGATAGTAAAACATGTCTAGTGAACATGATTACTATGTGGATAGTAAAACATGTCTAGTGAACATGATTACTATGTGGATAGTAAAACACGTCTAGTGAACATGATTACTATCTGGATAGTAAAACACGTCTAGTGAACATGATTACTATCTGGATAGTAAAACATGTCTAGTGAACATGATTACTATCTGGATAGTAAAACATGTCTAGTGAACATGATTACTATCTGGATAGTAAAACATGTCTAGTGAACATGATTACTATCTGGATAGTAAAACATGTCTAGTGAACATGATTGCTATGTGGATAGTAAAACATGTCTAGTGAACATGATTGCTATGTGGATAGTAAAACATGTCTAGTGAACATGATTACTATGTGGATAGTAAAACATGTCTAGTGAACATGATTACTATGTGGATAGTAAAACATGTCTAGTGAACATGATTGCTATGTGATAGTAAAACATGACTAGTTAACATGATTACTATGTGGATAG
>NW_013666548.1:313079-323272 GCF_000517525.1 Limulus polyphemus | reverse complement strand
GTCTAGTGAACATGATTACTATGTGGATAGTAAAACATGTCTAGTGAACATGATTACTATGTGGATAGTAAAACATGTCTAGTGAACATGATTGCTATGTGATAGTAAAACATGACTAGTTAACATGATTACTATGTGGATAGTAAAACATGACTAGTGAACATGATTACGTTTGAGCTAGAAAGAGTAGATACATTACGTTTGAATCAAAATTGAATCGAAACAGAATCATCCTATACTTCTTGTTGTCAATGGTCTACATTGTTTGCGTTTTAAAACGTCCACATTCTGCTAACGACATTTTGAAACACTTGTTACTGAATTGCAACAGCCTACTGTGATTGGAAGGCTTCCATAAATCCGATGGCTACCCACGTGATTGTATCATCCAAATGCATTCTTTAAGGTCTAGCCATGGTTCATTAATTCTTTGGATCATTTTAAACTTTGATTTATTTCAATGTGACAATTGAAACAGCACCGTGAGAGACCACTATAGGTAACAGATGGCTGACTAACCAATCATTTGCATTTCTGGTAACATGACTGACAACCAGAAGTCTGGTTTGCATAACTTTGAACTGAGGATGATGATAGGAATTTGTAACGCTGGAGCTATGATAAGGTAAAACTATAGAATAATTTCTATTATCCTTTGTTTTGTGCTACGTAGTAAAGGTGCATAAGATGAGCTTTTAACTTCTTGTTAACAGGATAAGCATAATAAACATTATAAAGAAAACTTGTAAGAAGCGTAAAACATTAGACAAAAATCACATTCAGGTTTATAAAGGAAAATGAGAGCGAAAATAAGTAGAATAAAGATCTGGAGACAATTCATGAAGAAGTTTGTTTGTTTATCATTAAGCACAAAGTTGCAGAATGGGCTATCTGTGCTGTGGCCACCACGGGTATCGAAACCTGGTTTTTATCGTTGAGCCAATTGGAAGCTTTATGAAAAGTAAGCCTACTGCCATGGAGGCTTTGGAGGTTTAATTAGGTTAATTTCAGGCATTTCTACACTTTAGGTTTACGCGTACCTTATTTATAATAAACTCCCTTAGCAACTTAGCTGAGCATAAAATGTTCATCATTTTGTTAAATTAGCTTATTCATAATGAATAACACAATCTCCCGGCTATTGTTTGTTATTTTGACCTGCCATAATAAATGTTAAAATCAGACTTGGTTTACTACTTGGCGTGCACGATAGCTTGTCATTTACATAAACAAGAAATCTGCCCCATTTAATCTTGTTGCCTCAGCCACTATATGTTTTATTATGTCCTACCAAACGTTCTATTCAGTGAGTGTCTATGTGTGTGTGTGTGTGGACTGAGTTGGACTTAAAAGGTCAAAAGGTCAAACAAGTTCGCCGAGTTGTATAGTAAGACAGGACGGTTGGAACAATACTTCACAATCGTATATTGACAAAACGTATCGCAGCGTGAAAACAAAAGAAAATGCCAATGTACAACTTATTCTATTTTATTTTGTGACTATTTGTTGTACCATTAATGAATTCACCATATATTTGTAATTACTTGTTGTGTGTATGTATGTTCGCTGGTGTTCGCAGATTGCGAGTCGAGCATCCTAACCATCTGGCCATGCAATGTTCTTCAGGATTCCTACTACGTCTATAACTGGTGTTTATGAGTGGCAGCGTTTGGGACATTGTAGGTTTTATCACCTGAATCTTAGCCCTACTTCTTTTTCCAATATGTCTAATAGATGCGATATTCTCAACGCTTTTCCCATTTCAAATTATACCTTTTATACCATTTTATTTGTATGTTTCTTCACGCAATCATTTTTTTTCCTATTTAAATTTGCTTCTTGTATGTTAACTAACACTTATCAAGACTAATCAGCACCAAAGGTATATTCTGATAATTACCATACGCCCACTGTAATATATTTCTGATAGCTAAACATTTCTCTACAATTCATGTTATAATAAAACATTGTTTACAACCTGTTTTCATTCACTTTTCTGAATTTTCAACCTTGGTACTTATATATTTTTACCAGAATCTTTCTATGTACATTTAACCGCGATACTTAATTTATACGCACATTTTTATCCTGGAGTTTTATATTACGGGCATTGGAGTTAATTCATAATGTACTTATGTAAAAAAAAGTACATAACTGTGCTAGAAGTTGAATCATTTGTGCAAAGCAAACAAATTACTTAATTTTTCAGCTCTTCTTTAAGCCGTAAGCAGTATGAGTTATACTTTATTAATCAAACTAACCCATACTCTTCTGAAGATATGTACCGACAGACGTTTCACAGTCTTTATAAAACAAACCTTTTACTTTGTCACCTAAACCCTCCTCATATTATGTTGTCGTTTTTTTTTTTGTGATACATTTAACATAAGATTACATGTTAAATTATACCACACATACACGTCTATATGTAAGCTGTGGTTTGTTGTTCGGTAAAATAAACACTGTACAAGACTAACATTTAGATTTTCTCTAGCCTCTATGAGGATCTATAAGTAATTAGAAAAACAAAACTGTAAAGGGGCGATAACAAACAACACAGACTAGTGATTCATGACTGCTACTAAGGTCTCTATGATCTGATCAAACCTGCTCTGGAAGAACCATGAGAAAAGGAACACCTGAGGCGACGAACAACGAATGCTGATGGATGAGCGTGTACTCTAATGCTGGTTACGTTTTGTGACACAAAAAGTAAAAGTAAGAGTGTGCAAGTTTACGACATTAAGAACGGGGTGTGTATAATTTTTTCTTTATGATATATGTGTTCAATATCTCACATTGTCAGCAAATCAAATGATAATAATGCAAAGCTCAAAACTGACATGAAAAATGGCCTTACTCCGTTCAGAAACTTCCGTAAAAAAAATAAATACAAAACTATGATCGGGAATTTCTGAGACAAAATACCTTTGTTAAGCTAAGGCAAAACTGTATTACTCAGCATTAAGATCCTGTCGTGCGATTGGTCGTTTGCTTGTCATATGTAAATGTAGTGTGTGAAAGACAGCATCTCGAATAAGAAGACATAAAGGAAATACCATTTGTCAAAAAACAAAAACTTGTTCCTATTTTTGTTATGTTTTAATTTTATTTCAAGATAGCCAGGGAGGTCAATGGATAAAGTGAGGTAAGAAAAAAAAATGGACGGTGTAGCACCTGCTCCGTAATGATATTTATGGGTTTAAGTTAATCCTACCTTTGTTGAAAAGAAAATGAATTTCTAGTTTTAATTTTTAAATACTCTATTTGGAAGATTTTACAGCGAAATAACACACAGTTTTAGAATTAGGTGAAATAATATATTGTATATCGTGTGATCGATATATTTTTATCATCATTATTTAACCATTGAAAACAACTATCAACTTAAGTTAATCAGACTTAATATTCCTTAAGAATTACAAAATTGTCAACTTAGCATAAAAAATATATATAAACAAAGTATATGATGGATAGTTTAAGCTGTGTATCTATGATGTGCAAGACAGTTTCTTAAATGATAGCACGTTTTGGAGACTTCCGTTTCTCGTCTCGCTACCTTGACTGTTGTTGCCCGTATAGAAACTACCTCATGTTGTTGCCCGTATAGAAACTACCTCATGTTGTTGCCCGTATAGAAACTACCTCATGTTGTTGCTCGTATAGAAACTACCTCATGTTGTTGCTCGTATAGAAACTACCTCATGTTGTTGCCCGTATAGAAACTACCTCATGTTGTTGCCCATATAGAAACTACCTCATGTTGTTGCTCGTATAGAAACTACCTCATGTTGTAGCCCGTATAGAAACTACCTAAAATAAATAAAAGTTTGTTTTTTCTCAATATGACAATAATATCATTTACTATAGTGTGATATCTTCAATACCAGCGTCTGGCTACAAACAATCATACCTGTATCTCGGATATATCTTGAAGGTCGCGGGTTCGAACCCCTTTCACCGAACATGCTCGCCCTTTCAGCCTTGGGAGCGTTTTAATGTAACGGTCACTCCCACTATATATATATATATATTCGTCAGTAAAAAGTAGCTCAGGAGTTGACGATGGGTGGTGTTGACTAGTTGCCTTCCCTCTAGTCTATCACTGATAAATTAGGGACGGCTAGCCTAGCACAGATGACCCTCGTGTAGCTTTGCGAGAAATTCAACACAGACTGACAGACAGATATAGCTTGGCTTATTGTATCGATGCAAGCTAAAGGCTGGAAGTAAGCGCATAGCCATTACAATAATACATTCAAATTTGTGACGGGTATGGTGATGATACGACTTTATTTCTGGGTTGTATTTTTTTCATTTAGATGTTTTTCATAGTTTTTTCATATTTATAATGATAAGCTGATGAAAAATACAATGATCAGTTTCAGTGTTTGGTAAAAAATTACCTGATTTTTTTATACATTTCGAAATTACAGGAATGTTTAAACTTATGATATTTAATAACAGTCGGCTTTACTGTACGTTGTACGGTTTTGGATTAGAGGTTAAAAAAAAAACGTTCTAAACACTCAACACACTCAAGCCTACAGAATTAAAATGCGATCTATAAAGATCATAACTGTCAGAAAAATACAAGTTACTTACGAATGACGTTTATTTTCGTTTTAATAAATACTCATCTGATGAACTATTCTAGAAAAGAAGACAAGAACAGAGGCGGATTAATTTTTTTATGGGACCCTAGGCAATATATACATGGGATTATCACTGGCGTCCTTTCAAGATTACATACAACTAGACATATATACGATACAGAGGTTGAGTACGTTATATTAAAACGATTTTAGAGCTTTACTACGTCGTTACAGCCCATATCGCCATGTCCGGCCATACTCTATCTGAAGGTCGTGCATATTGTCAGTAGCCCTGCAGCGTATTTTCAAATGTAAAAGGCTATGTCGTAAGGTTGTCATGTCCAAAACACATTTTTACTCCTTGGGGTTTTTGATACGTATATAGCGCAACAGGACGACGTTTTGTCAGAGCCTGTTTCAGCAGTCTGATTACAAAGAAATACATCTCTTATTTTGACTGATGTGTCTTGTTATGAAATAGAATGAGTACCCGTTTTATTCTCTAACTGTTTATGGTATGCGCCGGTGAACTGATATGTCATGGAAGCAGTTTGCATACACGTGAGTTGTGTCGTTTTCTAACAGAAAGATCCTTCTAGATTATGTTGTGTACTGGTACCTGGGGTACGACTTGATGTAGATCTCTTTTTATATGGTCCCAATACCTCAATTTGATCCATATTCCTTTGTTTTATAATGCCATTAACAACAAGGAAGATCCCCGTCTTGAAAATTATAAATACCCAATCTAACCAAATCTTCACGATCTGAATATACGAATATTTTGCGTCGGAAAAAGCTGCAAGATTCCTTACCCAAAAGCGATTAATTTTCAGTGGCACCATACTACCTAAATAACGCCAAACAATATCAAAATGTAGTTCTGATACATTCTGTTCCATCACGACTTCTTATCGGCTGAGGCTAACACTTTCTAATTGGCGTATTCAAAATAGTTTAAATATAATGTTAAAATTGTTGTGTAACCTATATATTCTTCCTTTAAAAGTAAAAGTTAATCACCGTAAAGCCCATATTTTTACCAGTTTCCCATATTAGCCTCCAAACCTCAACATGCAATTCTATCTTTTTTCTTCTCAATCTTCAAACTGAATCGTCAGAATTATTCCACCCGTTTATTAGAAAACTGGTTGGTTTACCTAAACGTTCATTATTGTTCACACAGGTAATTTTAATTATTTGTATTAAATAAGGGCAGTGCAGAAAAGTTTGCATGTTAAAGGTATTTTGGGAAGTAGATATCAAACTTGAATGCTTAAATATGTTCTCTATTTAATACTATGTATACATTTCAAATTTCAGGAAACATACCACCTTAATTACGATCATCTCGTGACTAAGATTTTGAGGTAAATATTGTTCTGAACAACTACAATAATCTATATATTTTACAACTTATATTAAACTTCGTCCACGTCTTTTTGAACCCCCCCCCAAAAAAAAACTGCCTTGTTTTGTTTCTCCAATGAATGAATGAAAAAGACAAGAGTTTTAATGTAAATGTCGCTTAATACAGCTAGTGATAGTTTAAATGAAAACAAAAAATGAGAGCAATGAAAGATAATATCAAACATTAGCTTTTTTTTTTTTGATTAGATGCATCTTCATGTTATTAACGATGAGAGCACACGCATGCGATTCAGATGTTTGTAATTCAGTAAGCATTAAGTACTGAGAAAACTGAAAAGTTATAACAATGAAACTATTCAGTTAGTATGTATTAAACGTATACAATGTGTGCATAATACCCCCTACTCGTACAGTTTCTCGTACATAAGATAATGAAGAGAAAATGGCACGGAGGCACACGAGCTCACGTGCTTTTGGGTGGCCAATCAATGACAAACTCATTTACCTTCTTAACGCATTCGTATTTTATCGTTTCGTCGTATTTTGCTTATGTAGTTAAATAAAAGAGTCTCAAATAACAATATAAATGAGCCGAGTTCTTTACAAGTATTAACATTTTTCACAACAGCTGATATTCGTGTAACATAAAATTACTTATTCTGAATGCTAGAGAGAAAAAAAAATCATGCTTATGAAAATTTATGAGAAGTAAATACATATAAATTGCTTAGTTTTTCCAGTTTTCATAAGGCATAAACATACCATAAACAGTAACAAACAAACAAAATCAAATACAAGTGATTATGGAAAGTAAACATGTTAACAAGTTAATCGATACGACGACTACTTTTATAATGTAAACACAAGTTCCGTAGTTTAAACCTTTGCAATATAACACGTGACTCGTAATCTTGTTGTATCGTTTTGAACTTTTGAGCTTTCAGTTAAACTACGTGTAGTTGTATCAAACGTAAGTTATGTTAAAAGTTCTGTGCGGTAGATACCACATTTTATAAAAGTTAAACACAAGTGGTAAACGTAAACAGTGAAGTTCAAAATAATCGTGGAAAAGTATAATATAGAGATAACTGAGAAATGTTTGTTTGTTTGTAATTAAGCACAAAGCTACACAATGGGCTATCTGTGCTCTGCCCACCACGGGTATCGAAACCCGGATTCTAGCGTTGTAAGTCCGGAGACATATACCGCTGTGCCACTGGGGGGCTAACTGAGAAAACTCAAATGAAGCATGCCGGTGAAATAGATATCACATGGAGATAAAACATGACACGATAATTAAAGTTGATACTTGAACTATACGGAAAGTCTGCTTTTCAACGAATAAAATTAATATAAGGTCGATAAATAAGTCCTAAAGTGTTAATCTATAAGGTACATAATTCAAAATGAAAAAAAAAAAAGGTTTTTTTTTTGTAGCCCAACTTTCGATTACAAAACGACGCAAGTAGTAGTCTAGAGTAAACGAACTAAGCCTTTAAGATGAATGTTATCCACGTAAATAGGTTTGGGTAAATACGAACGAAACCGGTTTTGATAAATTTGAAGTATGAAAGCCGTTAAAACGTAAACAACCACAAGCTAAATAACACACGGTATGATAACGATAATCCGGTGGGACAGCGGGAAGTTTAAAGACTTGCAACTCTAAAGTCCGGTGTTCGATTTCACGCGGTGGATACAGCAGATAAGTCCAATGTGGCTTTGCTCTAAAACAAACAGACAATGATAAAGTTATAATTCACGCGTTACCAACGGTTTCTTCAACAGACGAGGGATAAATATCAAAATACATTTGATTCAGAAGGTTAATACAAGCAAACTTTACGTCGTTTACAAGCAAGAACAAAAAATATAAAATAAAACGTTTCGCTTCCGTAAAAAAAAATAGTCTGCTGTTTTTCTATTTAGAATGATTTATGAGTAAAATAAAACGTTTCGCTCCCGTAAAAAAATATTCTGCTGTTTTTCTATTTAGAATGATTTATGAGTAGAGCCAAAATACATGTACTAATGGTTACATTTAAGTTCATTGACGCACACTAGTACCAAAGATTTTATTATAATAAAAAAAAATAAAACGTTTCGCTCCCGTAAAAAAATCTTCTGCTGTTTTTCTATTTAGAATGATTTATGAGTAGAGCCAAAATACATGTACTAATGGTTACATTTAAGTTCATTGACGCACATTTTTAACAGATATACCAAACTAGCACTAAAAAATGTATAGTTTCGAACGTGTAACTGTTACAGGCTAGAAACAATGACTTATTTCATAGTCTTCTAAACATATAAAAACACATTTATAAATCACCCATTGTTTTTAAATGTAAGAACTTAAAGTAAAAACCAAAACTTTCTATATTTTAAGAAACACCCATTAATAGGTCTGATGGCCTAATTCTTTGATTGTATCTCATTAACGCCATTCCTTATTAATTTTGTCTCGAGCTAGTGCCTCATGTTCGACAAAAAAAAACTTACAGAGAGAGAGAGAGTGCTAAGACAAATGTATCTACTGTCCGCGATCAATTTCCTGACATCTGCGATTTTCCACACTGTTAACCAAACTGGTTCAACATTGAGATTCTTATCTTCGTGCTGTCGTCATCATGGATCCAAAACTGGTTTAGAAATCCACGATTCTGAGAAATGCTAATTCGCTGTTAATCACATTGCCCGTGAAACTGACTACCTGACTCACTATATCTTATACGATCAATATTAATGCAATGATATTAGCTAATATTTGTGTTAGAAAAATTCCGTTTTGCGATAACCGGTTTCTCAGACAGACAGACAGAGACAAGTGTCTAGACAAAACGACTTGATTATTATCGTTCCTATGTTTATGATTATAGAACTGAAATTATAAAGTTGTAAAAATTCACACTGATAACCGTAATTAAGTTCTGTAGATCGAAATACCAAAATTAGATTGAATTCGAACATAAGGTGTCTTCTGTCTATTTTGCCCTCCAGTGGCACAGCGGTATGTCTGCGGACTTACGACGCTAGAATCCGGGTTTCGATACCCGTGGGGGGCAGAGCATAGATAGCCCATTGTGTAACTTTGTGCTTAATTACAAACAAACAGTCTATTTAAAAGTTAATTTTAAATAATTCTAAGTATCTGTTGGTTAAACACCTAAGTTTGTATTTCCCAAAAGTTAAGTTTAGATAATTCTAAGTATCTCTTGGTTAAACACCTAAGTTTGTATTTCTCAAAAGTTAAGTTTAAATAATTCTAAGTATCTCTTGGTTAAACCCCTAAGTTTGTATTTCCCAAAAGTTAAGTTTAGAGAATTCTAAGTATCTGTTGGTTAAACACCTAAGTTTGTATTTCCCAGTCTTGTTTATGAATATCGAAAACCTTGTGTTACTCCGAAGTTCTTGCAGAGTTTATGCCCGTTTTCATAGAAAATTATTTGTTACGTAAACATCGCTTGATTATTTTGCATTATTACGTTTTACAAAACCGAAAACTAATAATAAAATATAGTTTTATGTTATGAATTTCGGTGTAAGAATCGGTTGAACTCGAGTGGTGAGAAAGTCCCTAAGGGATTAGGGGATTACATCGTTAGAAAATTATTGGAAGGAATGGCCGCATTTCTAAGCACAGCCAAATTTAAAAACTACGAGAACCCCTATCAGGGTTTGCAATAACACCGACTCTTTTTTGCCAAGTGATTCTTTCGTTTTTGAAGCCTGATTGTAGCGGCGTGTTGATTTTTTTACTTTCTACCAGATGAACAGATTGTAACGGTCCGAAGACAGAACAAGATCAGATTAATGCTCAGTTTCCTAACGTATATCGTTGGCGTAGAAAACTACGTAGAAAGTGTTCTTGATTGCGATCAAATTATATCGCTACTAATAAGGGTTTGCAGCTGATGAATCAATGCATTGTAATAAAGGCTTGTCGATACGATCGTATTAAGATGTATTTGTGGGAGTAGCTTTAGCTATGACCTTACAGTTTCGAAATTCAAGTGCCTGCTTTAGGCATTTAAAGAAACTGATCTTGAGAGAGACCTTTGTCACTATCTTATACTTAAGTGAAATAGAAACACTGTGTTCTTGAATTGGAGGTATTCTACTTGATTTGGAGGTATTCTACTTGACTTGGAGGTATTCTACTTGACTTGGATGTATTCTACTTGACTTGGAGGTATTCTACTTGACTTGGATGTATTCTACTTGACT
>NW_013666548.1:307672-312206 GCF_000517525.1 Limulus polyphemus | reverse complement strand
CTGTAAAATGTAATCATATCCTAGACAAGAAGTGGATAGTGTGTGCATTAAGCTATAAAATGTAATCACATCCTAGACAAGAAGTGGATAGTACGTATATTAAGCTGTAAAATGTAATCATATCCTAGACAAGAAGTGGATAGTGGTATATTAAGCTGTAAAATTGTAATCACATCATATACCAGAAGTGGATAGTAGGTATATTAAGATGTAAAATGTAATCATATCCTAGACAAGAAGTGGATAGAACGTATATTAAGGTGTAAAATGTAATCACATCCCAGACCAGAAGTGGATAGTGCGTATATTAAGCTGTAAAATGTAATAATATCCTAGACAAGAAGTGGATAATGCGTGTATTAAGCTGTAAAATGTAATCACATCATATACCAGAAGTGGATAGTACGTATATTAAGCTGTAAAATGTAATCATATCCTAGACAAGAAGTGGATAGTGCGTGTATTAAGCTATAAAATGTAATCACATCATATACCAGAAGTGGATAGTACGTATATTAAGCTGTAAAATGTAATCATATCCCAGACCAGAAGTGGATAGTAGGTATATTAAGCTGTAAAATGTAATCACATCATATACCAGAAGTGGATAGTACGTATATTAAGCTGTAAAATGTAATCATATCCTAGACAAGAAGTGGATAGTACGTATATTAAGCTGTAAAATGTAATCATATTCCCAGACCAGAAGTGGATAGTGCGTGTATTAAGCTGTAAAATGTAATCATATCCTAGACAAGAAGTGGATAGTGCGTGTATTAAGCTGTCACCTTATCATACCTTGGAAAAATTTGTACATCTTTATTCAGATATGGTCTCAGTATTTTTGTACAGGCTACTTGTCTTGTGCTTAGCTAGATATTTTGTGTAAATAAAATGTGCTTCACTGTGTACTACGCTAATTCCTGGATTTAGGTGGTCACTCGTGGCCTCTTTCGAATGTAATACTGATATTTTTAGTAATAAATTTATACGAATTGTAGTAAACCACTCCACAGTTTTATTTTTTGGTAAGTCAACTTACAGGGCTTTCTAATTCCTATTGATTTCTTCCTGGATCTCTTATAATGCAGTATCTCACATACGAGAGTGGTAGCTCTCGAAATTAATACGAACGAAATTTAATTAAGTTTTTTTTTCTACGTGCAGGTGAAATCAAGAGGCATTCGTTGTTGTAGCTTATAAATTGCAGAGATCAAATGGTAGAGAAACAGCTGTCTTCTATAGCACTTCTAGTTGTCAGGATTGGTTAGGAACAAATGTTGTTAAACAAGGAAGGGATTCCGGAACACGCAAACCTTCGCACTTCCGGTGGTGGAAGAACCAGTGTACCAACCACATGAGTGCGTGTGCTGATGCGTGTTTCGATGAGACTTTATTTGACCAATGAGGAATAAGGGGTTGAGTCGTCCGCAAAGAAAGCTAGGACAACTGGCAGATGTTTTAGTAATCCCAGACACAGCGTTTCACCTGTTTCGGCGTGTTACTTTAAAGAGAAAATATTATCATTGACAGGCCTTGTACTGAAGTTGATAAATATTCTTTTTAAACTATTCTTCAGTCTTTCACCACTTAGTGTCCATTTATTAAAGAGAGACTCGCGAGGACTAGTCGGTAGTTTCACAGAATACATAGTTTAATTACAGACTCTCATACTAATTGTTAGGAATTTCCTTATTGGTATAAGCCCAAGCATCACAGGATTTCAGGCAAAGTTAGGTTTGAAAATTTTGAAGAAACGTAAAAAGTAAAACTAATTCCCCATGCTAAATTTTAAACCGAATAGTGAAGATTAATGAAGTAATTTCATTTTCCATTCATATCTGAAGAATAAGAGAAAGCACCGATGCAATAAAATCTAACTATAATACTTCGATCGAACCGTAAGATAAACAATGAGCCCATAAAAAAATCGATTCAGGAGAAATTGAAGATCTGAATTGAATTAGAAATATTAATCAAACGAAGCTAGATTAGGCTAGACAAATTTAAAGTAGCAGGCTTGGATCTAATTTAGAATTCTATAATGTAGGTCTAGGAAAAGCTATGTAAAACTTCGTTATGCCTGACAAAGATTTTCATGGTTCCATAAATCTCATTTAATTTCAAATTCTAGTTGATCTCATGTTATTACTCATCCTTATAACCTTAACATTAGTAAGTGAATTCTTCAAACAAATTTAATAATTTTTTTAATTGTAGTCTTATATAAGTTAATTCTGAAGTTTGTATTTAATAGTAGCAATATTTACTAAATATATGTGGCGTTTTATCTACTTTTATTACATATTTTATGGTGATAATTACCCCAAATTATGTTAAATTAATCTTCGACTAAGTTAAGTGATATGTTAAGCAATTTATAGCTGTTCTATATGGAAGCGTTATTTCAACCACAAAGGTTTAAGTGAAATGATTTTTTTTTTATTGAACACAAACGAATTCTTAGTGAAGGTCTACCAATTACAGAAAGTTGAGTATGGAATATTAAAATGATTTCGAATATGTAAACCAACAAGTAATGTGACAACCACAGCCAGCATAAGAAAGTCACAGTAGAAAGGCATGCATCAGAACTACATTTTGACATTGTTTCACGTTTCGCAGGCATGCCACCGAAAATGAATCGTTTTTGAAAAGGGTTTTTAACAGTTCTTTCCGACACAACATATTCATACACTGAGATCATAAAGACGTGTTCAGATAGAGTATTTAGATTTTTTAAATACGGAAATATCACTTGCATTCAAGGTGGTTGGAAAACAAAGGAATGTGGATCAACTTGGGGTATCAAGACCATCCAGAAAGATACTTGCAACAAGTTCTATCCCAGATGTGACCAGCAAAGAGCGACGTGTTGTAACAGGTAAGAAGTCATGAACACAAATGTCAGCAGCAAAAGCGGTTCACGAGCTCCAGAGTATGGAACTCTGGTTGCAAGAGTTAAGTATGCAACTTAACCAAGAAGAATTTCTGTCTGTAAATGAGGCAAACGGAATATAGCTCACAAAAATAAGATTTACATTAACACTTCTCTTCAAAAATCACATACCACAAGCAGATGGAGAAAGAGACGAATGTACGAACACATATCAGTCAAGTCACCTCTGGATTTTTTGTGGAATCAGACTATTAAAACGGGCGCTGGGAAACTGTCGTTTTTCCACACTAGATAGATTATGGAAAGCATGCAGAAATTAGTGGTGTGCTTTGGTCATATAACTCATACTATTAATATCTAGATTCTTATAGTTCTAGAATATGCTGAGAGAAATTGTATGTTGTATAAATTCAAAAGTAGCACGAATCATCTACGTATATACCAAGTAGCTACATGTCTTAAACAACTGTAACTTAATGTATTAATATGTAGCTTTCCTTTGACTGTATTTTGAATACATTACTTACACATAGCATCAAGTTGGTGTAGTAAATCTTTATAAAACACCGAGAACAATTTCCTTAAAAAATGTACAATTATCGGAGTTTTTAATCTACAGATTTTTGGTTACATTTATACTTTAAAGTAATGTTTGTTTATTGGAGAGTTTGTACGATGACGCTAAGCTACATGTTGTAGTTTCTTGATTATTCGATATGGAAATATTCAGTTATTGCAAAGCAGCTAAGTGGAAGAACACAAATAAAAAAACACATATCGCATTACCGTTATCGATCTAGGTTGTGAACTTATTCTCGTAGCGGATAACGTTAGGCAATAGCAGCCAAATGCGTTGGGAATATCCAATCTTCAGACGAAATCAAAACGCCGATGTTAATCTAGCTAGCCGTCATGGAAAATCAAATAAGGATACAAAGCTGGATGCTTACACCCACAACCTCTCACCTTTCACTGTCTATAGCCAGTTGTGAGAAAGCAGTTACCATTAAATTTCTTAAAGTAGAAACGAAACCACCCTAACATTTCTAATAATTAAACTCCCAACCTTACAAAAAGATATTAAATAGAACTATAAATCCTATCTTAAGGATCTTACATACCCAACCTCCTTCCTTTCTATTGACGATTGATTTAAGTTTAACAAGCCCAGCTACTTCAAGTTACTCTTTCCGTCCCGGTATACTGAATAAAATTATTTACAAAAAAAGTTTTATTAGCTACTTATAAGTCAAAGTAACTAACATCCTCTTTATTATATTTTATTTTTATAAGCTATTTTCTAAAATATTTTTGTATTTATTAAAAATCAGTGTAAGGTATTTCTTTAGTTGTCTGTCTTTATAGCCGTTAGCTTTCAGTTTATTTTTTAATAATAGAACATTATACAATAAAAAAATATGGTTATTACAGACTATTAAAAACCATTTTAGTTAAGATATAATAATACCACTTAGCATGATACACGGAATAACACTGTTAGGTGTGGGTAGACCAAGGATGGGAAAATTTAATTCTCTTCTTTTATCAAAAATGGTCACCCGTGCTGTGCCTTCTATAAAAGTCATGTCCAAATCTAAATAATTAGCATGAACCTCATTATTATTATTATTATTA
>NW_013666548.1:300597-307319 GCF_000517525.1 Limulus polyphemus | reverse complement strand
ACAATCTCCCCATAGTTTATTAACAATTCAGAGAATGAGCACGATCTCCCCATAGTTTATTAACAATTCAGAGAATGAGCACAATCTCCCCATAGTTTATTAACAATTCAGAGAATGAGCACGATCTCCCCATAGTTTATTAAGAATTCCGAGAATGAGCACAATCTCCCCATAGTTTATTAAGAATTCAGAGAATGAGCACAATCTCCCCATAGTTTATTAACAATTCAGAGAATGAGCACGATCTCCCCATAGTTTATTAACAATTCAAAGAATGAGCACAATCTCCCCATAGTTTATTAAGAATTCCGAGAATGAGCACAATCTCCCCAAAGTTTGTTAACAATTAAGAGATTAAACATAAAAAGAGGACAACAGAGTCGTGCTCCAAGCTTCTATTCTGGTGTGGTTAGTAAATAAGCCGTTTTCATCATTGTGCTAAAAAAATAACTGCTTCTACCCTTTTAAAATAAAGCAGTTGCTAATAAAACCCTTAAAAAATCGTATGAACAATTTCATTGAAATACATAGTCATATTTAAAATAACCGATAAACACATTGGAATTTTGTATGTCGACCTTGCTGATGAAACTAAAGAAATTATTTTTATTTTGACCCAAAGCCATTTCCATTAGATTAAGCGTGCGTTTTTCTCTAGTTTTGGGTGCATGTTTTTAAACTACCGCGAAGTTTAAGTGTGTTTTTTAAACTCAAACATTTCTAAATTTCAAATGAATGCATTCAGCTATTTAAATATAAAAGTTATATTCAAATACAGATGGAGCGGTCTCCATGTTGTATATCTCAGACTAAGTTATAAGCTTTCCATCTGTGCATAAGCATCCCCACCCCCGAAACAGAAAAGGCTGTATCTGTTGAATTAATAAATTCAACCTATTTTAAGGTCTGTATTAGTAGAGTGTGTACTGTTAGAAACCTGTAATATATTTTATAAACTAGGTATGGTTTTAGATGTGAATGTGCCCAATAGATTAAAAATATTATGTGCGGTTTTTTTTTAGCATAGCTCTGAATAAACAATTTTCACGAAGATAGTTATATTTTCCCCTTACCTACTTACGCTCCCCAATGGCACAGCGGCATGTCTGCGGAATTACAACGCTAGAAACCGCGTTTCGATACCCGTGGTGGGCAGAGTACAGATAGCCCATTGTGTAGCTTTGTGCTTAATTACAAACAAACAAAAAAGATTAACTTACAAGACCGGTTGGAGGTAGAGTTTAAAATAGAGATAATGACCACCGGGAATAAAAAAAATACAACCTTACCCCCTGGAAAGTGAGCTGGAACCAAAAATGAAATGTCATCGTGAGAAAGAGACATATGGAACGAACAAAATGCATGAAGAACTCCCGATAGTAAACTCTTGTCCGGTTTTCGTTTCAAAATTGAGAAAGATGTACCTGCTTAATAATTTCTTTTTATCACACTTTATTTCTCTCACTTTTTTTTTCCTCAGTGTGAAAATGTTTGCATGCAAGGGTCATGCATTGATGTATAAGCACAAAACACTGTTAAGCTACACATTATATGGTTTTTCCTACGTCGCTACAGAAACAAACAGGTTTGTGGTTCTCACACAGTTTAAGCCTAACATTTACCAGTTTGCTAATATATAAATCAATTCTAGTAGGGTTTTTTTAACACATTGTTGGCTTTTAAGTCTACTATTTTTTCTACAGACACTACACACGGTGACAGTTGGAGACATTTCTACCTTAACAGCAGTAAATATGTTCATTACTGGACTATAAATTTTAATTACACTTATCCGATTTTACTACATACTACACCTTAACTAATAAAAAAAAAGTTCTCTTTGAAAAGTTGACACATTACTCTTTGAAGTTCATTCATGCTCATAAATAATAATTAATTCTTGACATAATTATTGTTATCATTCTTTTTTAAATAATTTATAGCATACTGAAGGGTCTTACTTAAATCAATATTAGGCGCACGAGGAATCGTTTAACATAAATGCTACAGAACTTTGATGTACAAACACATTTATAGAAAATAGTTACTAAAGACATAAATGTTGCTTTATACTGCATAAATCATTGAAAAATGATATACAATTATAGCCGATAGATTTAAATGTTCTATTACTGTATAAATGCAACCTGCTTTCCTACTACATTGAGTCTGAAAAGATGATGCTGAACCCACGCTTAAACCACGTGGTACATTTGAAGGTCATCAATTGCTTGTAAGGATTTTGAATAATTTATATGCTTACATTTTTGGACGTTTAACAGATTATAACAAGTAGTTGTTTGACATAATGAAAGATTATTAGTTAATGAAATGCGAATGATCCACAAAGGAAAGTTATTTGACTGACCAGAACACACCCTTAGATACGGAGGTTTAACTGCATTTTACAAGGATCGTTCGCAAATGTTAATGCACTGTTTTTTTGTTACAGATGCGTAATGCCACAGGTGGCATGTTTAGCACCTATGTATTTGGTTAATGGCAAACTGCCAACCATTTAATGTGCAATGCCATCGGTAAACTTATGACTGAATGGCTAACACCTGCCAAGATAGGATGATCTTATGGACGTATGGAAGGATTAACATAGATAAAGGTTATCCTGAAGAAGTTATGAATAAAAGTATTTCTGAAGAAGTTATAAATAAAAGTATTCCTGAAGGAGTTATAAATAAAGATGGTTCTGAATAGGTGTTATAAAGATAGTCCTGAAGAAGTTATAAATAACGACAATCCTAAAGACGTTATAGATAAAAGTGGTCCTGAAGAACTAATTAATAAAGATGGTTCTGAATAGGTGTTATAAAGATAGTCCTGAAGAAGTTATAAATAACGACAATCCTAAAGACGTTATAGATAAAAGTGGTCCTGAAGAACTTATAAATAAAGATGGTTCTGAATAGGTGTTATAAAGATAGTCCTGAAGAAGTTATAAATAACGACAATCCTAAAGACGTTATAGATAAAAGTGGTCCTGAAGAAGTTATAAATAACGACAATCCTAAAGACGTTATAGATAAAAGTGGTCCTGAAGAAGTTATAAATAACGACAATCCTAAAGACGTTATAGATAAAAGTGGTCCTGAAGAACTTATAAATAACGACAATCCTAAAGACGTTATAAATAAAAGTGGTCCTGAAGAACTTATACATAAAGATGGTTCTGAATAGGTGTTATAAAGATAGTCCTGAAGAAGTTATAAATAACGACAATCCTAAAGACGTTATAGATAAAAGTGGTCCTGAAGAACTAATTAATAAATGTAGTTTTGAAGAAGTTTTAAGAAGCCAGCTACAGAAAGCATGAATATGACTTAGAATAGCCACTAAGAATATAACTTTGTGTGTAAGCATAAGAAATATAGTTTCGAAAAGCTATTCGAACCATAGTCTTGAAAATACATGAGAGAAATTACCTTAGAAAAGCATACAAACCTATTATTTGGTTCACGGCGATCATATAATGTGTATTACCGCATACTTATGGTATGTTACAACACTTAAACATAATATTTGGTTCACGGCGATCATATAATGTGTAATATCGCAGACTTATGGTATGATACAACACTTAAACATAATATTTGGTTCACGGCGATCATATAATGGGTAATATCGCAGACTTATGTTATGATACAACACTTAAACATAATATTTGGTTCACGGCGATCATATAATGTGTAATATCGCCACGAGCAGACTTATGTTATGATACAACACTTAAACATAATATTTGGTTCACGGCGATCATATAATGTGTAATATCGCAGACTTATGGTATGATACAACACTTAAACATAATATTTGGTTCACGGCGATCATATAATGGGTAATATCGCCACGAGCAGACTTATGGTGTGATACAACCCTTTCCAACGAAATATATAGATTGCATATGTAGAGCAAAAACACTGAGGCCTCAAAGAAGTACGAGAAAAATATTCTAGAAAAGACGTTAAAACTATGAATGTTTTCGATATATCTAAAACGTTACTTTGAAGAGCAGTTAGAAAGGATTTTGAATTTATCCCCCCCCCCCAAAAAAAAAAGCTTTCGAGAAGTATTTGAGAGTTGGTACGAGAGAGGTTTGGAAAAATATATTTTAAAAGCGTTAAAAAGATGGTTGGTAAGAGATGTTGAAATATATCAGAAGGTATCTGAGAACTTTTTACCACTATGTATCAGAACAATAACCTTAAGCACATAGTAATGTTATCATCACTTTCGAGATGTGTTACAGCTGTATGAAAATGTGTTAGAAAGTCTTAAAAAGTGTTAGAATTATCACATTAAAAATAAGCATGTCAGTTACGTTCTAATTCTAGGTTTAAAGAACTGTATGTGATTTAATATTGTGAGTAATTGTAAGTATTAATTGGTATACGTTGAAAGATTAATGTTTACTGGGGAAACTGAACCAAGTAATTAAATTCACAGAGTTTTGGTAATTTTTTTTGTATTTTCTTATTATTTATTCTAGTTGTCATGTGTCTCTGTTCCTATGTAAATTACCTGAATATTGAGCTCCCTTTCCTTATTGACAATCTACATTTTTTTGGCGTAATAAATCCAGATATTAACTTAAGAGACTTTTCAGGACCGACTGTTATAAGTAGGTCAGTTTTATCCGTAATCTTGGACAATTTCAAGGACTGGGAAAACCTTAGATTAGTTGTTAGGCGTAATATATTATTCTTTTTTTAAATAATTTGCGTTTTAAAAGCGCAACAAACTAGGCTTTATTTTAGTTACGGATTCATTTAGTATAAAAATGGATATTTAACTTGAAATTCATTTTAAGTGACTTATTCAAAAAATTAACGATTATTAATGTTTGTTAAATCACAAAAGAAAAAAATAGGGACTCGAAAAGATAGGGATACTCTGAAATAGGTTACTGATCAGAGATTTATTTGTTGTTAAGCGCAAAGCTGCACGTTGGTTTATCTTTGCTGTGTCCGCCACGGGTATCGAAACCCGAGTTTTAGAGTTATAACACTTATCGGTGAGTCACTGGAGGGCACTTGCGTTGTCTTAATTTTGTTTGTTTGTAATTAAGCACAAAGCTACACAATGGGCTATCTGTGCTCTGTTCACCACAGGTATCGAAACCCGGATTCTAGCGTTGTAAGTCCGCTGACATACCGCTGTGCCACTGGGGGACCCGTTGTCTTAATGACTGCTTTGTCATAGGATATGCCTTAGAGACGCAACTTGTCTTTCCCTCTCAGAAAAAAAGAAAGAAACCAAAGTGTCGATAGAAAAAATGGAACAACGAAATTGACACCAAAAACTTTTTCAGCCACAAAAAAGGTTAGCCTGAAAAAAACAAACAAGATGACATTTTATATATGGACTTGTGACATTGTAAGATCTTTTTTTAAGAATTTAAATCAGTCGAGCTTAACTAGCTTTTTCCAAAAAAATATATAAAAAATCATAGGTAACTATGCAAGTACAGATTCTCATCCTTGTCCTCAAAAATTAATCTTTGAAATTCAAGGTTATGAGTGTGAATCCAATTAAAAAAAACCCTCTATAAAAGGCTTTGATCCAAGCCTCTGTTTGGGATTCGCCGCCTTTTTTTTTAGAATTTTGCAATGAAATTTACATCATTATTTTTTCTGCTTCTACTTTTTTCAGCTACGTTTATAAAAGAAAAAAAATGGATTGGTTCCTTGTGCACAATATGTATAAAAGAACAGACGTACAGCCAGGAAAGATTTAATCATGATTTTCGATTCTATCGATCCAGGGTAAAAATATTTCACTTGCTTCTAGATCCTACTAATCATAATTTATGGAACATAAACAGAATTATGCATTATTTCTTTTTATTATTATTATCATTATGGTTGTATTCGTAATCAAATAATTATATTTCAAAGACCTGTCAAGAGTTGAATAAATAGGTGTATGTTTATATAGCATTTATCCCCCCCGGTGAGTCAGTAGTAAGTTTACCGACTACATTGTTAAAATCTGGGGACCGATTCCCCGCGGTGGATAAAGCGCAGATATCTGATTCCAAAGCTTTGCGCTAAAACAACGATATATATATTACATTTCTTTAAGTAGCGTATATTCTAAAAATATTATTAGCTGAAAATTACACGCGTGTATTCCATTCTGGGAATCGTGATTTTGTGCTCAATGAGAAAAATAAAAGAAAGAAGGATAAAGCCGTGTCAACTTGCTACTAAATAATACTGCTGGCATGTTTTTACTTACTTTGATTAGCGGAATAGGATGAAAACAAAACCAGAGTGAAAAAATGTTATAGTAATTGTTTTATCTTACAGCTACATAAATGGGTACTAAATCGAGGACGAGGAATCCACTTTGAGACTAATAATCCTTGGAGACGGCTTGAATGTGTAATGAAGAAAAACTTTAATATAAGTTTAACATAACAGCAAATGTACAACGTTTCGACAAGGTTTTGTCATCATCAGGAACAAGTAATTTACATTGACACGAATATATATATATATATACAGTATTGAACAAAGAAGTCACATGACCGGAACTGTTGCAAAACTTAGAAAAGGTATCTTGGTACCCCGGGGTGTTGGTTTAGAGTACGGTTGTTTTGTTCAATTAAGATGGATTCTTTGATTTTTCGTTTGTTTATGTTGCGTTCTTTGTTTAAAATGACTTCTTTGTTCAATACTATATATATATATATATCCGTGTCAGTT
>NW_013666548.1:292607-300173 GCF_000517525.1 Limulus polyphemus | reverse complement strand
ATATTAAAGTTTTTCTTCATTACCCATTCAAGCTGTCTCCAACCATTATTAATGGGTGCTAAGTCCACCACGGGGGAGGATCGAATCCCGAATTTTAGCTATGTAAGTCCATATATTACCGCCAAGCCATCAGTGTGTGTGTGGGGGGGGGGGGTTGCTATAAAAGATGAAAAAAGAAAAAAAACAAGAGATTCGTTTCACTGTACAACAAAATGTATAGTAAGTCTGGTGCTGGTTAGTCTATGAATTTACGACAGGAAATTTATCATGCTACAAATTACTATCCAAAATGTTGCATTGACACCATTTAAAGCACAACAGAAAGAGATAGAGAAAGAACGACATCATTAATGTTAACTTTAATGATTATATTTTATCACTTATGAGAGAAAACAGTCATAAATTAACATACTCGGAACTGTATAAATAATTCCAAAATTTATCAAAAGGAGAAGTGGTTCTAGTAAATCTACAAAATACAATATTTGTTTAATATGGCTTCGAAATGAGATGTAATTCATTTTAAACTATGCAAAGTACAGACAGTCAGTCCATTGTGCAACTTTGCGATTAACAACAAACAAACGTGGTGTGAAAAACCCTGCATTACATTAAAGGTAATGTTGCGCCATCTATCAACGTCGTGAAAGAAATAAGAGCATAAGCTAGATTAATAAAGAAGGTTTTAACTATATTGTCGTATTCTTAAATATTCAGCAAGAATTTGGTAGGGTGTAATTACAAGCCTTTCTTCGAAATTCATATTTTGGCTTAGAAGGTTTGGGTATTATCATAAAATTGTGAAAGTTAAAGAAATGTCAAGCCTGAAAAAAGTTTTTCCTAAGACTTAACTCCCCTTTAGTTTTAAACTATCATGGCAACAATGGGATTGAAAAACCTTCAGGATTAACTTATTTGATAATGTCAGGGGTGACAGGTTAATTTGAACATTAATAACGCCTAGTTGATTGATCTTAGAAGGCCTGTTTGTTTGTAGTTAAGCGCATAGGTACACAATGGGCTCTCTATGCTCTGCCCACCACGAGTATCGAAACCCGGTTTCTAGCGTTGTAAGTCCGCAGACATACCGCTGTGCCACTGGGGGGCTAGAAGGCCTGAATCAATTATAAAAGATCCTCCAGTGAGCCAGCGGTAACCAATCAGATTTACACCATTAACATCCGGTGTTCGATTCTCCTTGGTGAGCATAGGTGATATAGCCTATTGTGTAGCTTCGCACTAAAATAAATAATTATAAAAACATAACAAGCAACATATGGAGAATGATTTGTTTTAAAGATAAATAACAACAAAGTTAAATCAATCTAACTTTTGATTTCCTAATCTCATATATGATAACATTCTTCTGGAATGATAAATTAGGGTTTATAAAGATGCTGAAATACCTCCAATAATCCAATATATGTATTTTTAAATATTGGGTTTTCCAAAATTTAGCACGATTAATGATTCGCGGATGAATCCTAAAATATTTAATATTTTTGAAAATAAGAACTTACAAATTAAAATGAAATTACATTTAAACCTTAAAATTTTTATGTATATTATGTATTTTATTAGAAAGTCTACGCGAATTCGGTCAGGGCCCAAACCTTCCAAACCAAAATATCCTCTTTATAGACAGGTAAATGAATAAAATGATAAAATATTAGCATTGACAATATAGAAAAATAACAGTACTGGAGAAAATGCATATTTAGAAACTCTGAGGAATTTCTTAACACAATTAATAGACCAAATAATTTTACAATAGTTCTGTAACACATTTGTTTACGTGTGTATTATAATCACGATTGTGTCTCCATCTAAGGTCATCAAATGTTAACAAATTGTATGCATGTTTTTAAGAAGGAATTTTTCAGTTGTCTTAATCGGGTTTGGTTTGGTTGTTGTTAAGTACAAAGCTACACAATGAGTTGTCTGTGCTTTGCCAACCAACGGTATCGAAACCCAAATTTTACCGTCGTAACCTTACCGCTGAGCCACTGGAGGGTCTTCATCGGGAACTTTAAGAGTTTTAATTATAAGTTATATTACAGTTCACGATTCAAGATATTTTTGTCATTTTTTGAACATTTTAGATTAAACTGACTAGTTCTGAGAATATCATATTTCATTTTTTTTCGGTTTTATATTATTAACCGATATTTTGAAATCTGGAAAATATTTTATAGTTGTTTCAAAAATACAGCCTTATTGTTGTCGTTACTGCAGCTATAACATTTCAATCCAGAGTTAAAAATTAAATACAATTATTTGAACACAAATTATGTCAATTGTATTTTCTTGATGGCTGACGAGTTTTTAAGATTTTTGTACTTCGGTGGTTCAGCGATAAGTCTGGAGAATTATGACACTAAAAATCGGGTTTCGATACACTCTGTGGGAAGAGCACAGATAGCCAATTTTGTAACTTTGTGCTTAACAAACAGATAAAATACTGTTATTTAAGTGTACAAACAAACTATATATTTATATACACACATTTAACACACACACACACATATATATACATTTAACACACACACATACATACATATATATATACATTTAACACACACACATACATACATATATATATACATTTAACACACACACACATACATACATATATATATACATTTAACACACATATATATATATATATATATAACATACACACACACATACATATATATATATATATATACATTTAACACACACATACATACATATATACATATCTAAAAATAAAGAATTTTCCAAATTTCCTCATATTGGTTCCTAGCAGATTTAATTCCAAAGATAATTAATTTTAATTGTTATTTCCACAGAACATATAATGTGTTTAAGAAATAATATTATGATAATTCTCAATATCTTACTTAGAATAAACTCAAACTGAATTTCTGAAATGTGTAGGTGATTAGTGACGTTTTTATCAATTTCAAAGCTTAAAAATACAATAAAAAATATCACGATATAAAACACTAACATATCGTCACTACTAACCGGTGGTTTTTAACACAGAGTCATTCAATAAGCTTAATAGCCTCCCAGTGGCACAGCGGTATGTCTGTGGACTTACAACGGTAAAATCCGGGTTTCGATACCCGTGGTGGCCAGAGCACAGATAACCCATTGTGTAGCTTTGTGCCTAATTACAAACAAACAGGGCCCGGCATGGCCAGATGGTTAGGGCACTCTACTCGCAATCTGTGGGTCGCGAGTTCGAATCCCTGTCCCACCAAACATGCTCGCCCTTTCAGCCGTGGGGGCGTTATAATTGACGGTCAATCCCACTATTCGTTGGTAAAAGAGTAGCCCAAGAGTTGGCGGTGGGTGGTGATGACTAGCTGCCTTCCCTCTAGTCTTACACTGCAAAATTAGGAACAGCTAGCGCAGATGGCCCTCGTGTAGCTTTGCGCAAAATTCAAAAACAAACAAACAAACAAAGATAAACTTAATATACCACTTTAGAAAACTCAAAATTTAGCACACACTTGCAAAAATACATTGCATTGTCGTGGGACATATTAAACATTTAAAAGTTTGGAGACGCCTTGAATGAGTAAAGAAGAAAACTTTATCATAAATCTACAACGCTTCGACAAGATTACGTCATCATCAGGTACCTGATGATTACGTCGACACGTTGTATTTTTATAATAAAGTTTTCTTCACTATCCATTGAAGCCGTCTTTGATTTTCTAAAACATGGGTTCATCATCATCAAATATTAAACATTTAAAAAAGGTGTTCTGTGGGCAAGTCTAACCTCCATTTACCGGGAGACGTATTCACATATATGTTGTTTTTCCTTATTATTGTACTGCAACCCACAGATATCTTATAAATATTAGGCTTATATAGCCGCTGTTTATTGAGGGAAGAAGAAAAAAAAACACGGTGCAAGTTCCTATCAAGATGAATCTAATTTTTATATTTAAGAAATACTTATGTTGTATTTAATCTTAATTCTACAGAGAGAAGATTGTTCTCTTTTCTTGGTAGTACAAACACGAGCCACAACGGCATTTTTTTTTTTTTTGTGGCTTCACTGCGGTGAAGCGGCGAAAGAGGAGAATGATGCTTGTTTTAGCGGGAAATCTATCATTGATTTGGGTTGTGGTGCAGCTGGAAGCTTAAAGTTACACGTGACTAGTTTTCTAAATTTATGCACTTGCAAATTCGGTAACAGTTTTTAACAACCACGCCGCACCACCGATAACATAAGTACTGTTCTGTCAGCCCCAAGGTATTCTGAATCAGAAAGCACGTTTAACGTGGTCTCGGTACACCTGATCCCGCGAAGAAGCGAAACCTTGTTAATACGAGTCTCTAGTGTATCCATCTTACAAATGGATATTAAGCCCGTTTTTTAATAGTTTTTTTCCCCCCAGATGGGTAAGAGGTAAGCTTACGAACTTGCAAAGTTAAAATATGGGATTCGAGTCTTCGGGGTGCATAGTTCATTGTGTAGCTTTGCACTAAAACAAACAACGCTTGACTAGTTTTATTGTTCTTTTGATAATCAACACTCGTTTCTTTATTAATAAATAATGAAATTATCTAGATAAATTGCAATAGATTAATGGTAATGTTTAAAATCAGGGATTAGCACATTGAGAACCAGTAAATAATGTTGTTGTTAAATTATCAAAATGTCAAACTAATGAAATATTACTCTTGTGAAATGAGTATAAGTGTCACCCTATAGATCAGCAGTAATGTGAAATGAGTATAAGTGTCACCCTATAGATCAGCAGTAATGTGAAATGAGTGTAAGTGTCACCCTATAGATCAGTAGTAATGTGAAATGAGTGTAAGTGTCACTCTATAGATCTATAGTAATGTGAAATGAGTGTAAGTGTCACTCTATAGATCAGCAGTAATGTGAAATTAGTATAAGTGTCACCCTATAAATCAGTAGTAATGTGAAATGAGTGTAAGTGTCACTCTATAGATCAGTAGTAATGTGAAATGAGTGTAAGTGTCACTCTATATATCAGTAGTAATGTGAAATGAGTGTAAGTGTCACTCTATATATCAGTAGTAATGTGAAATGAATATAAGTGTCACTCTATAGATCTATAGTAATGTGAAATGAGTGTAAGTGTCACTCTATAGATCAGTAGTAATGTGAAATAAATATAAGTGTCACTCTATAGATCAGCAGCAAATTATCTTTTTAACTTTTACCTCAGCGATAGAAAAAAATCGGATTTTTACTTATGTCACGATATAAACATTCGTTTTTTTACCCCTTATAAGAAATACAGCCCCTTGGAAACCTACCTAACATTTCTAAACTTTTTTTTTCTGCCATAAGTTGCATATACATACTCATCATAGAATAACTATTGTGTAAATTAAACAAGCTTAATAAAAAATAAAAAATAGATTTTATAACGACAAGTTGGGGTCGATATATATACGTAACCTAGCTAGCTATAGTAATATAGATTAGTATAGTAGTATAGGCTCAGACTAACATAATTACAGTGCTTAAAGTAATGATACTTTTTTACTTCAAGTAACTCAGTTTTTGTAGTTTGACCTTTTTATCATTACTATTTGTAGCATTAAAGCTTCTGATATTACTACAGATAATTATGTTACGTATATATTGATCCCTACTTGTCTTTATAAAATTAAATCATTATACTTGTTTGTTTCCTTTTTATTAGCTATATTTTTGTGTGCCAGCAACACCAACCGATTCGATTTTATTTACTCTTCAGGATATCTGCCAACCTACCGTAAAATCTAATTATTTGTCTAAAATAGTGCATCATCCGTTATATACATGTATTCTTTTTGGTAGAACCAAGGAATTATTAGGATCCCGGACGGAAGAGTTCTGTGAAGGTTTGTTTGTAATTAAGCACAAAGCTACACAATGGGCTATTTGTGCTCTGCCCACCACGGATATCGAAACGCGGTTTCTAGAGCTGTAATCCCACAGACATTGTTGAAAATTTCCAATAATCATATCAATAATTACAGTAATCGAGCCAGCCAACTCTGGGTAATAGGTGCTAACACATACATACACGCATGTAAGAAATCAACTTTATAGTATGTCGTATGTCTGCTACTTTATCGAGAAGATGCATAGCGTTTCAGCAGTAATCTTAAATGTTTATAATGTTAAAATGTAGTGTATGATCCCTGCAGTGGGAACAGCAAATCTAATCCAGACAGAACAGAAAGCCCATTGTGTTGTTTTTGGTTTCACGTCAAGCAAACAATGGACATGCAAATACTGTATACATGCAAGCTTTACTTTGGCAGAATTATAACACTAATCTGAGGTACTTTAACAAATATAACTGGTGGATGTGGTTTTTATAACATTGAATATGTGCGCCATTAGTTTGAGCCTTCATAGGTTTTAGTTATTATCAAAATATAACAAATCTCGACACTTTAAATGGCTAAACAATAGCATGTGTCGGAAACTACTTATCTTTGATTTCAAACTAATTGAAATTATATCGGGTTTGGGAAGTAGATTTTTATTCGTCACTCACTGTGTCTGAGATTTGCTATGTTCGTATTACGCTTCTCTAGAGAATCACTGACAAATCAGTAGTATAATTGTATATGTAGACAGCTTATTTGCTTGTTGAATTTTTGATAAGCCTTTCTGTATTGAATGCGTACTACTACAAATGTATGGACGTTTGTTGTAAACTATATTTTTAATATTATAATTTAGATGTTAGCTAGAGGGAGCTGAGGTTTGTAATGATAAATGATATCGAAAAGTTTAGGCCTATAAAGATCTAAAGATTCTAACGGCAGATTTTTAAATAAATTCAAGGGTGGATTATAAATACCAGGTCCAGTTAAACACTAAGAATAATGTAGAGTTGTTTCCATTCGGAAGAGTGAGTTAGTTATAGAGTGTTATTTTTTGTTTTCTGCTAACGTTTTGTTTTCAGTTACTTGATAAATCATCCGTCAAGACGAATAAGTAAGCTTATTTTTTATACTAGCGTGGTATTTACGTTGGAACATCAGAAAGCCATTTGTGGACTGGACTTTTTATTATTTTCGAAAGAAAATTTAAAAGAACCCGCCAACAAAAGAACAACTTTACAACAGTATATCTATATTTCGTCAATTTGTAAGCTGTGTAGGTCTTATGAGCAAACAATTGATTCTTGTATTTCTTTTTAAATAATGTCATACTCTGTTTGTTTGTTTTTTTGTAAAATTGGTTTAATTATTCTAGTATTATTAGTTTAATATATTTTTGAATACTATTATTGCTATTAACTTTACTTTTGTGAATATTATTTTACTTTGTTGGCTTATTACATGGACTTAAGACTAACCACGAGATTGGTATTATCGATTTAAATAGGATATAAGTGAGGATGCCCAGTAAATAGTTCCTTATTAAATTTGAGTATATTTGTGTGTTGATTTATGGCATTTTGTTCTTCTTTGGCGTCGGCCCCGTATGGCCAGGTGGTTAGGGTACTGGACTCGCAATCTAAGGGTCGCGGGTTCGAATCCCCGTCACACCAAACATGCTCGCCCTTTCAGCCGTGG
>NW_013666548.1:284761-291607 GCF_000517525.1 Limulus polyphemus | reverse complement strand
GGTTGATGACTAGCTGCCTTCCCTTAGTCTTACACTGCTAATTAGGGACGACTAGCGCAGATAACCCTCGTGTAGCTTTGCGCGAAATTCAAACAAACAATTCTTTGGCGTCGATGTTTTAGAGTTGGCTATATAAACTTTTGGGATACATTTTACTTTAGCTGATCTGTGTAGATAGCTTGCTTTTAGCCAGGAGTTAGTAATAATTTATTTAGATACTAATACATGCTCGATAAGACTACTTTATACCCATTTTTATATCAAATAGATAATATGATTGTACTTCAATACACTAAATACTAATAAATTGCAGCATTTAGCTTATACCTCATATTCGACAATGTTGTTGTTGTTTTGAAGTTAAGCACAAAGCTACACAATGGGCTATCTGTGCTCTGCCCATCACGGGTATCGAAACCCGGTTTTTAGTGTTGTAAGTCCGCAGACATACCGCTGTGCCACTGGGGGCATCTTCGACAAACATACGTTCTTATCCTGCTTGTTTTGAGTTGATGACTTATTTTTAAAACTTAAAGAAAACTTGCTATTATGTTTATTTCATCATAAAACATGTGACATGTTCTTGGAAATACCGAATAGCAAAAACAGTTGACTTGACATCATGCTAAGTTGGTGTTGAACTTTGCATGGTTATTTTTGCATTTGTAGCTTCGTGGAAAGTTTTAATCGATGTGTTTGTTTTAAAAGTAATAGCCATTAACAGAATCAAATATGTAACAAACTGAACAGGTATAGATGTATACGTATATATCACGAATAAAAAATACCTTTTCATAAATGTCTGGGTTGAAAAACGCGTTGTTTGTACGAAATTGAAATAACAGGCTAATCAAACAATCACCTTCAAACACACACATATATATATATTTAAACACAAAGTGAGAGAGAACAAAAGAAAAAAGTATGTCCATATAGTGTAGGTATATCGCATGACACCAAATACTCAATATCCATACACAAAAAACCGAACTTTGAAAATAATAAAAATAGAAAAAGTTTCATAAACATTCCAGCTAGTAAAGGATTTAAAAACTTCACACGAGAATTTAAACATATGGTACATAAAGCTCAGAGATAACCTAACTGGGCTGATGAACTACAAACGAATATTTCTGTTAGTTATATAGAAGAATGCCCAGAGAGAGAGGAGGGGGGGGGGAAGGTATTGGAAAGATACAAGATTTAATTTACGACACGTGGAAGCGGGATTTTTTTTCCGAACGGCTGAGCTTTTCCTAATTTTGGATAATAAGAGCGCCACTGTTACTAATTCTATCCACGTGATAAATTCTCACCAGATGCCGTTGTTTGGTTTATTGCTTTTTTTTTTATAGATATTTCAGTACAACCATATTTTATTTTTAATATACATTCGGAAGTGATAATGTTCTTATCACGCGGAATTGTTTTCGATATTTTCATAGTATTTCGAGAAATGAGTAAAAGATATGGGTGCCATTATTTTAAGTAACGACGGAATAAATATATTTAAAAATGAAAAGGCACGTTACAAAATTTTTTTTTTTCCAATCTGAAAAATATATGCGTCAAGTGGAATACAAACTAAGGGAGATAATTGGGACGCTTCTAATAGCACCAGCCCCCCAGTGGCACAGCGGCATGTCTGCGGACTTACAACGCTAGAATCCGGGTTTCGATACCCGTGGTGGGCAGAGCACAGATAGTCCGTTGTGTAGCTTTGTGCTTAATTACATATAAACTAATACCACAAACGAAATACTGGCAAAACGTTGAAAGACACGAGGGACATAGAGACTAACGTACATAATTTTCTGGAATAAAGTACTTAATAGAGAATACACAATGTACATGAAGCAATTAGTCGTTAATATATAATGTGTATGCTAAAAACATTAATAATAATACAGAAACAATATTACCGGAATATGTTTTTGTAGCTGAACTTCAGGAACTTTTGAGAACACCAGAAAAAAAATATATATATACATTTCATGAAATTCAAACACTTTCTAGCAAAAGTAAAATTGGGAATAATTATTTGCAGATAGCCTTTTCTGTAATTTTGCGTGAAAATCCGAAACAAACATCCAAGCAAACAGTTTAACTAGAAAAAGGAAAAAGTTGAATAAAGGTGATTAGTCACGATTCTACAGCTTATCTATTTTAAACTGTAGGTGTTAAACTAGTTTAGAAATTAATATAAGCTTACCGTTATATTACGTTTCTAACTTACTTAAAAATTTATGAACAGAAATAATACCTGCCTTCTGATAATTATTTGTAATAAACACCAGTTATTATTTTCGTAAGGAATTATTTTTGTCTTTTAACTTAACCGTATCCTGATTCTTACACTTTCTTCTCTAGGATAAGAACATTTATTATTTGATAACTGATTCCAAAATTCTCGTTTTTAATTTACACTAATGTGTATGCAAAAATATAAATTTATTCATTATTAAAACAAATGCATTTAATTAGTTATTGAAAAATTTTAAACAAAGTTTTGAAATGATTGCAGACATTCGACAAAACTGAATTCCAAAAAGCACAGTGCTATCTGTTGAGCTGAAGATAGCTAATTTAAAATGTGGGGAATAGCATATTTTTTAGATATTTGTCTCCCGGCGAGACAGCGTTTATTCTACGAATTTACAACGCTAAAATTCGGGGTTTGATTTCCCGCGGTAGGCACAGAAAATAGCCCAATGTGGTTTTGCTCTCAAACAAATAAATAATCTGTAGATGTTTATTTTTAATATTGTACTGCAGAAATTAACCAATGTTTGAATACAATAGTTTTAACCTGGCATAAAGATTATTGATATCTCAGGCACACCTTCTTTGATCTGCCAGCCTCCTTTTTATTTATCTTACTTAGTCAAGCCTATATTCATGCTATATTCAAGTACACTGATATCCAACAGGTAGTATAATGTTTCCGCAAAAAACACAGGTTCAGCAAATGTTATGTAATAAATAAACTGAACATTGAAAGCAAAGGAAAAACAAACAAACACATGTAAACAAACAAATCAAATATTTACTCACAATAGTATAATATTTAATACAAAAACGGTCGTTTTTTTGTTTATTTTTTTACTTTCGCTATGTCTTATCACTAGTTGATGGGGTGGGAGAGGCTTTCCAAATACTTCATTGTCAAGTCAAGCGAAGGAGTGCTATTATCGTATTATTCCATAACTTCTAAATTACAATAGCTATTCCAAACAACATATACAAGGAAAGAGCCCCTAACTCATACTAACTTGTACAAGTAACCGTATCACTAATTGAGATTGGGTTTCCTAGCTTCATGGAGTAGGAAAAGAAACAAGATCAAACTCTTACAAGCTTCCATGGGATAGCCATTCCCTTATATATCTTTTAGTTACGTGTTTATGAGCTTTATACACACAATTTATAAGGATGTTATCTACATTCAGAACATTTACCTGAAAATTTAAAATAATTACCTGAATATATCTTACTACAGATATTATTATAAACTAGTTATCAAAGAGGAAAATGAACAGTTATTTCAACTATAACAATTCCCATTCTTCCTTATGTCTATATCTTCCCAGGTTCGAACAATATATTAAATGGCCGTAACATCTAGTAATCATCTCATCAGGAGACACGCAAGATATCATTATACATACAGAAAGAAAACAAAGGGTTACATAAAAATTTCAGCAACCACTTAAAGCAATCCAAAATAAATAAAACTGAACCATAATCTTAACATAAAATACAAGATAAACCAAAAATCAAATCATAAGTATAATTTTTCGTCAGTAATCGCATGACATTTAGGTTTAAACAAAATAAGATTTAAACATTACAGCTCAAATTCAGAAGAAGAGAAGTAAATTTTAATAAAATTAAGTTACCAGATAGAACAAAATAAGTATAAGGTTAAATGCAAAATAGAATTATAAAACACACAAATATGATAAAATATTAATTAATTGAACAAAGTGATATTGTATTAGGCATTTGCAAGTCTCGCAAGACTATAGATTAGGCACCAAAAGAAAAATGTCTAATTCTTTAGGCACTTTCTTGAATGGCTGTATAGTCCTACTTGGGACAAGGGTACTCTGTTGCAATACTGTAGACTTATGAAGATATTTATAGCACTCTTTCAGTGATTGTGGGCTGTTCGTAACTTTGGATGTTGTGCTTGTTCCTCAGGATTTCTCCAGAATCTGGATATTCCATTTTCTTTGTAATTCATGGCAAGTTTATCACACAACATTAGCAACTGAGAGTGCAGACACTTGAAACATGGTCATTGAAGTACAAGCTTTGCCCAAGAAATGGTTACAAATCCATGACATGCCAGTCTGAAGACTTTTAGATTTGATGGGTGGTTCTTGTTAGCCTTGTTGGGAAGTAATAGACTATTAGGCACTTTAGAAGGCTTATAGCCCCATTAAAAAGTCAAGACTGAAAACTCTAAGTCAACACAACGTGTGATAGGTTAGCACTTTAATGTTACACGTTACTACCTGAAAGTTTCATAGAAAAGTTCATCTTGTCGTGTTTTACGCCGTTCATGGTGCATGGATTCGCCACTAAGGCATCAGAATGTATCTTTTCCAAGTACTAGTGCACATGCACCGCTGAGTTACTGGAGGCACTTTGGAGGAATGAGCGGTGAAGCCATTGTGAGGAGTCTGGGAGCATATCCTGTAGGGAAAGTTTATAATTTTCGCCGAAATGACCATTTCTATTGTATCTGATACTGTTTTTACACCTTTTAAAAATGTTTTGTACCTAAATGGCCGCCCTTTTCCTTTGCTTATGCATATGCCATAGGAATGGTATAGCTATCTCTGGACATACCATAAAGATAATATTTATTACATGTACTTATAAGAATTTATAAATGAATTTCAATAATATATATATATACTCCCGTTTTAAGATGTAACAGAAACAATCTTTTTTTTTTCAAATCTCAGAAAAATCCCAATCATTATTGTTGACTTAGAGAACGAAAAGATTCTTATAAGACTATCTTGATTGAGATGCTTACTAGTGCATGAAGTTCACACATACAAAATATTAAGTTAGTACAAAAAGGTAAAGTTGAATCATTTTACCCTTGTATAGATATGGCAACAAATATTTTTGTTTGTTTTAGAGCAAAGCTACTCTGTCCACAGCGGGATATCGAATCTCGTACATTACCATTGTACATCCGTAAACTTATCGCTGTCCCACCAGTGGACGATGAAAAGTGGCTCAAAATTTAACATAACCAAGGTAATTAAAAATTGCAATCATTGTCTGTTTCTTTAATTTTCGCCTAAAGCTACTTTAAGACTGCCTGCGCTAGCAGTTGCCGGTGTTAAAGTGATAGACTAGAGAGAAGACGGCTAGTCAACACTGCCCACAAAACAATTTTTGGGTTGCTGTTACAAAAGAATAGTAAGATTGACCTTCACATTATAACTCCCCCGCGGCTGAAAGAGTAAACATGTTCGGCGTAGCTTTTGTTCCCCTGACCTGCAGGCTGCAAATTGAGTACCATAAATAACATGTCCAAGTACAATAAATAATTTCTCCAGGTGTCTCACTGGTAAGACTGAGGACTTACAACGCTAAAATTCGGAATTTATACCCGAGAAAGTTGCAGCTAAAACAGTCCATTGTGTAATTTTAAGTATATTCACATATAGCTTTGTTAGTAAAGCTGTTATTTTATCATATCAACACTTGAATCAAACCCATTTTGAATTTGTATAGCTGTAATTAAGAATGATCATTCAGTATTCAGTGTAAGCAATTAAATTAAGTTGATAGAAAAATAAACTATTTAGAATCCCGGTTCGAATTTCTAGAACTTGAGCCTCTAAAATCATTCGATTAAAAAAGGGCTTTAGGACTGCAACCACTACAACAAAGTCATGAACCCACAAGCAATTTGATGTATAAATATTTTTTCAAAAATATGTTTAGAAAGCCAACTGGGTTCTAGTTCTATGGTTAACTAAATATCAGAAAGTGTTTCGCTTTTCAACATATTCCTCGGCGATATAAGTAAACACTAAATCAGTGAAAGAAAAGTATCTATATTTTCTTCTTCTATCACGTCCAAACTATTTGATCACAATTGTAGTTATTTATCTCAATATTTAGGTATTAGCAAAAGGTATTCACTGAATCCAAAATGTAGTAAGTATAAAAACTAAGAAAAGAAAGAACAAACATTTCAATAAATCTGTTTCAATTAATTTTATAATACAATAACGGCATTGTTCATTGTATTTTTGAATTAATTATTCAGTTCAGTAGGTTCCTTACTAAACATTGAATGGGTTTTAATTACGTTTCCAATAGAATAGCATAGTAATAATTTCAAATAAACATTACAAAGCCTGTACAGAGGTCGGCTTTGTGAATTGTATTGAATATATAACATATATATATATATATATTTGTTATTTTGTTTTTCTGCTATTGCTTCTTCTCCTTTTCTTTTTTTAATTAAATATGAGAGTCCTCTATCGGCAGTTCTTTGAAGTGTATCGTTGTTGGTGTCTTGCTGAGGTACTTTTAATGGTAATTCCTGCTCTGAGTTTGGAAAGAGTCCTAGGTAATCAATGCTGGTAGTTTCTTTTTATCTAAGCCCATATTGTTCTTTAGCTATATCAGAGTGATAAGTAAGACTGTGTACTATATGATATATATATATATATATATATATATATAATTAGCAGCGATCATCTGATGTTAACCATGATGGAGACCAAATGCAAAGCTAGTTAAAAGTTTAGTAAATTACAACTTAACAAGCTAAGTTTTTCTACTTGTTAGAAAGCTACGCTT
>NW_013666548.1:283274-284706 GCF_000517525.1 Limulus polyphemus | reverse complement strand
ATATATATATATATATATATATATATATAATTAGCAGCGATCATCTGATGTTAACCATGATGGAGACCAAATGCAAAGCAGTAAAAGTTTGAAATTACAACTTACAAGCAAGTTTTTCACTTGTTGAAAGCTACGCTTATCAGCGTTTCTAGAAGTGGTAGTACTAGTAGTATTAGTAGAGCTAACTTGTGCCAAGGTGTGCAGCTTAATATCTTAATCAAAGTTAAGGCGTTTGTGGCAAAAGAAAATTTAATAACTTCTCTTTCAATATTATCCTAAAGTAACAACACAACTTCTGTTTTCATAAATCTTTTTTTTTTAACAGAATATCTTATGAAATTGGATTTTTTATTAAATTTATTTTTAGTAATGCAATTGAAAATATTAAGTTTTGCTTTTCACGGGTGATCATAACATAACGTTTTGGGACAATATGGGACCTATTGGAACATCTTGGCTGTTCCATCCTCTAAACAAAATTAACCAAAAAATCTTAAAGCCAGCCCTTATAATTCATATTCTTATCAAGCATTTTCTTAAACTCACATAAACTTACTGTCTCTGTAACATCCAAAGGCAACCCATTTCAAAGCCCTACCACCCTGTTAGAAAAATTAAACTGTCTCAGCAGAAGATGTCTCGTACCTTACCAAAATTTATATTTGTGACCCCTGGTCCTACTATTCTCTTTGTTAGATATGAAAAAAGATGATGTATCAACACTGTCAATTCCCTTTATAATCATAAACACTTCAATCTGATCCTCCCTAATTCTTCTTTTTTCAAGAGAAAACAATTTGATAGATTTCAGCCTCTCCTCGTATGACAACCCCTCCAGCTCAGGCACCATTCTAGTAACCTTTCTCTGAACCCTTTCCAGGCCAGGTGGTTAGGGTGCTCAATTCGCAATATAAGGGTCGCGGGTTCAAATCCTCATCATGGGGGCGTTATAATGTGATGGTCAATCCCACTATTCGTTGGTTAAAGAGTAGCCTAAGAGTTGGCGGTAGGTGGTGATGACTAGCTGCCTTCCATCTAGTCTTACACTGCTAAATTAGGGATGGTTAGTTCAGATAGCCCTCGTGTAGCTTTGCACGAAATTCAAAAAACAAACAAACTGAACCCTTTTCAAGAATTCAATGTCTTTCCTAAGGTAAGGAGGCAAAGACTGAACACAATATTCCAAATGTGACCTAACCAGTGATCAGTACAATGAAATTATAACCTGTTTTAGACTTGTATTTAATACTTCCATAGATACAACATAAAATCCTATTAGCCCAACCACTAGCAACAACACTCTGCTTAGATGGCTTTAGAGACTGATCAACTGTTACATCAAGGTCCCTTTACTTCATAACGCTGTTAAGGTTATTCCCATCCAAAGTATACTTATAATTCAAATTATGATAACTTGCATGCGTTATCTTGC
>NW_013666548.1:281930-283104 GCF_000517525.1 Limulus polyphemus | reverse complement strand
ATCTATGTCATTGATGTAAATCAAAAAGAGCAAAAGTTCTAAGACTGAGCCCTGAGGTACCCCACTTGTGACATTAATACAATTAGGCTCAACTCCATTTGTAACAACCCTCTGCTTTCTTCTATCAAATTTGCTAACTTATTCCTCATATCTCTAGACAGAATTTTTATAAGCCTTTTATGTGGCATCTTGTCAAATGCTTTCTGAAAATCCAGATATACCAAATCTACGCCTCTACCCTCATCTACATAAGCAGTAAGCTTTTCAAAGAATGTCAAAAGAATTGTAAGGCAAGATTTTCCCCTTAGTGAAACTATTCAACAAAATTCTAAACTTTGTTAAATGATTTTGCAAAGTATCTTTTTAACAGACTTTCCAAAACTTTTCCCACAACTGATGTAAGACTAATGGGTCTATAATTACTCCATTAAAAAGAGGAGTTATATTAGCTAACTTCAAATCCTGTGGTACCTGCTCACAAGGACTGACAAAAAATAGTAGTAAGTGGCTCACATATTAAATCTTTAACCTTCTTCTAAACCCTTGTGGAAATATTATCTGGCCCAGTAGCCTTATCATTCTTTAAAATTCCCAATTTTTTCTTAACCAGCTCAGAATTAATGCAGTTATCTTGTTTGATCTTGCTTCCATTTATCAACTGTTTGAGATGTGGAATACTGCCTAAATCTTGATTAATAAAAACTGAAGAAAAAGCTTAAATCTAATAACTCATCCATCTCATAATTATCAGATACTAGCCTTTCTTTATCATTCCTCAAGGGTCCTACCCCTATCCTAACATTTTGTTTACCATTAATGTATGTAAATAAATCCATGCTGTTAATTTTTACATTTTCAGCGAACCTTTTCACGTACATCCTTTTTAATGTCCTAATTTCCTGTTTCACCAACTTTCTTGATCTTCTATAATCTTCTAAGTCTCCTGTCATTCCAGTCAATTTAAATTTATGATGCTTTTCTTAAATTTTATATCTTAAACTCTTTATGAGCCAACCTGGTTTTTTACTTGTAGCTACCCTTTTCTTTTTATTAGGAATATGTTTACCCTGAATATTTTAAAATTTTCCACATGTGATCAGTGTCTCCAAATAAGTCAGCTGCCCAATTTACCACAGATAATTCTTGTTGCATCCTTTCAAAATTTGCTTTTTTG
>NW_013666548.1:279455-280973 GCF_000517525.1 Limulus polyphemus | reverse complement strand
TTTCCTGGCCCTCACCACTGTCTAGTCCTAGTTTAAAACTTCCCTTACAGCCGAGTTAATACTAAGAGCTTTAGCAAGCAAGCCAGCCCCCTACCATATTTAAATGTAAACCATTCATTCCAAAAAGCTCCCTTCTTCCACTGAACTGATTCCACAAGTCCAAACAGCCAATCTTCATTCTTACATACTAACCTAAGCCTAGCATTTAACCCTAGTGACGTACTTATAACTTCATCCCCACAATTAATTCTGGACAGTATCCCTGATAAAATTACATAATGGCATTTTTATTTAAATGCCTTTATAAACCCCTTGTACTTATTAATTAGCTCCTCTGTTCTACCTTTCCCTACATGCACCACAAAAACTGTATCTCTGCTAGCCCTCTATATTATATCTCCTGCTCTGTCAGTTATATCCTTCACCTGTCCCCCAGGGTAGCATAATCTGATTCTTTCCTCCCTATTTACCACCACAGACTATTCTATCCACATGCCTTGTCAAAAATATCACCTATAACTATAACCTCATTATCATCCACATCCTTTTCTGACCCTTTTGTTTTCTTTCCGTCCAATTGTTTTTTATTTGCAGAAGCCAAGAGCTGAAATCTGTTGCTCAACAGAATAAGCCCGTTATAACTAAATTCACTACTTTTTACTCCAATATAACTCTTTATAACTCAGATTAGTTTTATCAGAAGTTTATGGAATTGTTATATCAACAGGATTTACAAATCACTATTTTAAGCTGTGTCTTAGAATAAGTATTCTTATAAAATTATTTTTTTTTTTCGTAAGATAAAATAATACAATTAAAATTGTTTACAAGTAAGTCTTGTAAATATTGCTCTTCTAAGAAAAATAAAATGAAAGATTTTCTTAACCCATGAACACCAGTGCGGGGCACTTGTTCATTTTCTCAAGGTGTTTGTGCTTTGGTCATAAGCCTATAATTTAACAGTTGAATTTGTACGTAATTCATATGTATATATATATATATATATATATATATTACCATTTAACAAAGTGTGTATAATATGCTACTGTAAACTTGTCTAGTTTTGTTGATTGTGTGAGAGTTTATGGCCCACCTTCACAGCATCAGCTTATTATTATTAATCATTATGTACACCTACATGTTACTACATATTATGTAGGTTGTGTGAAAAGAAAGAGTATTATATTTACTTTTTTATTTTGAATTATAGCAGAAGTACTAAGCCTATCATCCACCATCCCTAAATTTGAAATATTGACTTAAGGGAAGGCAACTGGCTGGTAGCACCCATAACCAACTTTTGGTCTGGTTTAGTTTTATCGTTCTAATGTATAGCCCCCCAGTGGAACAGCGTTATGTCTGCGGACTTACAACGCTAGAAACTGGGTTTCGATATCCGTGGTGGGCAGAGCACAGATAGCCCATTGTGTAGCTTTGTGCATAATTACAAACAATCCAGAGATCTTCAATCTAAGGGACTAGGTTAAGAATATAATAGGCCTAACATAATGTCTTATG
>NW_013666548.1:276912-278540 GCF_000517525.1 Limulus polyphemus | reverse complement strand
ATAATTAATTATAATCATAATTGTATAATTTTATTCTTTAGCATTAATTAAGGGATAAAATTACTGTTTTTACGTTGTTTTATGTCCTAGTTTATAATTATTGTAACTGTATTTGTTTTAATAAACTATAAATTTACTTTTTTTCCTACATTTTTGTGTTATGTTTGTAGCACCACATCTATTTGCATGAGCAAGTTTCTTAATGAACCTTCCACAAAATGTAACTTTGATGAGAACTAACAGCAAAAAGTTGACATCTTAATGATCGTATTCAATTTATATTAAAATGTAGTTGTAATTTTTTCTATCGTTATTATGCTAATAAACCTTAGTGAACACTTTATTGTATGTTGCTTCTCAGTACACTTGTATAAATTATGTGTTCCTAAGACATACCACCTTTTATTTACAGTGAAGCTTGTTTCACTTTATTGGTGGTAAGTAAACAACTATTCTTGTCTGAGTAACAGTGATCATGTTTCTGTCTCATGTACATCGTCATTTATGTTATAAAGATTTGGAGACAAAATAATTATATTGTAGTTTTTATAAAGCAGTAAGTTTAAATATGTTTTCTAATTTTAAAAGTCTAGCTAGTACATGTTCTTGTATCAGAGGTGTCAGAACTGGAGGAGGGGGTGGGGCTGTAGCACTCGCACTTTTACATATTTGACTTGTATAGCAACTGTAAATTATATTAATTTTGTGGGAGGCGTGTAACAAATATTAGATTTGTTCTATTTACGTAAATCATCCTCCTCTTCTTTTGACTTGAATTATTTTGTATATTCCAGGGTTCATCATGATATCAAGACATATTATCTCATGTTGGAAGACCAGCATGTCAGTTTCTCTTCCTTCTGCAAGTTTTAGAACAGCTTCTCAGCAAACACTACAATGTACTTGGATGGTCAAACATGAACATAAAAATATTTTCTCTTTTAACTGTGAGCGGTGCATGTCCAATGATTATTCCAAGAGATCCAAAAAAGAAGGAAATGGTCAACAAAATGTTTCGGGATTTCAAGTGAATGAGGTAGAGTTCAGTCATACCCGAGCTCGGGAAGTTTCAAATGCAGTGGCTGAGTCATTAACTAGTGGACATGAATCTGAAGCAAAAATGCATGATATGCAACATGGCACTAACAGCTTTTCCAAAGACCATGAAAACTGGGATGAAGTGGTAAAATGTGCAGAGAATCTTGGAGATAAAGAACATCTAGAAGCTTATGAGCATTCTGGATCTGTTAGTTTAAATTCTGTGATGCAGTCTACTGTACCTCAACCATTTGCATCATCATCCAAGTCCCCAAGTCATATCAACATGCCTGGAGGAACACGGAGTCGAGAACAGAAGTACTTATCAGGAGAAAGACAGTCCACACACCAATCTGAGCAAAATTTTAACCAGATTAGGAAGGAAAGTAGTAAGTGCTTTTTTCTGCTGTATTTATATTAGAAAAGAATATATCGTGTAGCCTATTCTTAGAGCTGGGCAGTTAGTGAATTTATTAATCACATAATAAACTCCTTATTATTGGTTATGATATGGTTCACACATTAAACTCCATATTATTGGTTATGATATGGTTCACACATTAAACTCCATATTATTGGTTATGATATGG
>NW_013666548.1:266053-276590 GCF_000517525.1 Limulus polyphemus | reverse complement strand
ATATGATTCACACATTAAACGCATTATTGGTTATGATATGATTCACACATTAAACGCATTATTGGTTATGATATGGTTCACACATTAAACTCCATATTATTGGTTATGATATGGTTCACACATTAAACTCCATATTATTGGTTATGATATGGTTCACACATTAAACTCCTTATTATTGGTTATGATATGGTTCACACATTAAACTCCGGAGTTTAATGTGTGAACCATATCATAACCAATAATATTATTATTGGTTATGATGTGGTTCACACATTAAACTCCATATTATTGGTTATGATGTGGTTCACACATTAAACTCCATATTACTGGTTATGATATGGTTCACACATTAAACTCCTTATTATTGGTTATGATATGATTCACACATTAGAAAATGAAATATAAAAGTATTCATCCTCCACCTCACTTTCCCTGGTAATACACTCAATCAACATAGCACACAGGTAAATGAAAACTGGATATCTCTCATGAAGTCATTGAAATAATTTACTCAAGTCTCCAACTGGCAGAGAGCCGAGACAAGAAGATAGCACACGAGCCATCGTATCAATAATCCTAGCCACTAACCACAATTATAGTCCATCATTGCTGACATCAGCAAACTTAGCAGCCGAAATGTAGGATATAAATAAGTACTACTTAGTATTTAGTAACAAAAGTAATTTTATTAGCTATTTATATAGGCAATATTTCAATCCATAATAAATAATTAAATAAAACTACCTAAAGTTGGTATTTTATAATATTTGTATAAGTATTATTATAACCTTTGTTTACCTCTTTTGTACTATTTTTGTGTGTACATATACACGTTATGTTTTTTTCATGTTTGTTCTAAGTGTTTGCATGCATTTGATGTGGTATGGTGGGTCTTCACGATTATCATTAGATAATATTAACAGCTTGGAAAATCCTACTTTTATATCATCATAGATAGAAGTAGAAGCACTGCTTTCATACTTCTGTGTTATATGATCTCAGTTTAGACAATTTTGAGAATTAAAACCAAGATTCTAATTATTCAAGACAGTTTCACTTATGAGACCTGTATCTAATGCATATGAAAGGTATATTTTTGTTACTACAACATGCCCATGTTAGAATCATGCCTCTGTTCTAAATCACAGTCCTTCAAATGCTTCCTATGATAACTCCATGTATTACAATGTTAAATTTATCATGTGTATAATAGAAAATAATGTGCTGTCTTGTGTTTATAAAACATTAGATAGTTCGCATACAAAATACCAACAACGGTCACAGTCTGAAGCAAACACAGTTGATAAAGACAAACAAGATGTGAGTGAGGGGAAAACTACAAGTCAGAAAGAGAGACTAAAGCAAGCAGTGAGGGACTATGGCAGTACCGTAGTTGTGTTCCATGTGGCCATTTCTTTGGTATCATTAGGAGGGTTTTATACCTTGGTGAAGAGGTGAGTTAGTCAGAGATGCATATCTGTCTATGAAATACACTTTTCACACTAGGAATGAATACTCATTGTGAACATAATTTTTTTTTTAATATTTAAAGAATATTCTTCATATATTTCTAAAGTGTTTTGTTGTCTAGTCTGGTTATGTATGTCGCTAATAGCTTGCAAAAAATTAAATAAACATAAAACCTAGCTGTTTATTGTGTATTAATTAACTAAATATATTGTTCAAAACAAAAGATAATCATACTTTACAATATTATAGCTGTGACATAGGAAAAATACTTTATGAAGTAATGTTTACCCTATCAGTTTATAGTTATACAAGTTAGGTATATGATAAGATAATTTAAACACCTGCAAATATGAATAGTAAAAAAAAGTAAATAAACAAAGCTGGAAATATTGTAGACATTATTTACTCAAACTACAAATCCCTATGTGACTCCACCAAATGTAACTTTAGGTGACAGCGTAGATCCAGAATAGGGATTTGTAGTTTGAGTAAATAATGTCTACAATATCTTCAGCCTTGTATGCTTACATTTTTTATGATCCCTATTTGCAGGTTTTTAAATCCTTAATATTTATTTATCTTGTTTGTTGGCATTTTTATGCTCATCTGTGGGCAAAAGATTACTTGATATGGTAGCTAACTTTATACGTTGTAACAATAATAAACATAGCTAGGAGCTAGCTGATATGGTTCATGATGATTTACTGTAGCTATTGACTATTTGATCGCATTAGTTCAAGATGTAACATGTTAAGCTGCAGATATGTTTGAGAGTATAGTGAGCATTTATAGTTACTGTGTAAGACACAACCCCCACTAAGTGGATATAGAATTTTACCAGTATAAAAGTAGCCTTTACAAAGAAAATATATACGTCTAATACATCGCTTTAAATAAACCTTCATATCTTTTAAGGTAATTATTCTATGAATGTGTGTAATGAAAGTTAATATTGTGTATTGGTTTTTCTACTTCTTCACTTCATACATAATTTAGGGGCTGGATTCATAAAGACACTGACTGTATAGTGTACAAAGTATTGAGTATGTACACGTTACAACCATCTAATGTTCATCTGTTATTGGCTAGTACTTCCTGTTTCACTCTGTTCTTAAACTTTTTTAAGGAATATCAGATATTTGTAAGAAAGCTAACTTCAAAGAGTAATGATAGCATCGTTTACACTATAATTATGATTTTTTTTAGCTTATGTAAAATATAGAAGAAACATATAAACTTTTCAATACCACTACAGCCTTTGCAGTACCTTATTTATTATTCTATTTGAGGTTTGGGTGCAATATACCAAACCGTTTTGTAGGCTGGCAAGAGATTAATAATAATAAGAATTACAAATGGGCCATTTTGAGTGGATTTTCTTTTCCTGGCAAGTCTAACATGCTTGATTTTTTTTGCACTTTTATATGTATACAGCCTTAGCGGTTAATAGTAAAGGTTTTAAAGTATTGTTCAAACTGAACCTTTACCGTTTGAGGTGCTTTTTTGACCAAACATTCTATTAGGATTTTGTGCAATTCCTTGTGATCTCTATTATGAACCACTGTTGTGGTTCATGACAACAAGTCTTGTGGCTAGTCATTCAGCCTATACTATATATATATAGTAGTGTCATAAAATATGAGCTCAATCATCACGTTATGATGAATTGTAGAGTTCAAAGTATTAAAAATTTTGTTAGGAATCATTGCTAGCCCTCAGAGAAAACATTTAGATGTTTTCCTCATGTAGATATGGCATTTTAGTGTTTTAACACAAGGACCCAGGATTGAATCCTAGCTTCTGCCACCACAATTTCTTTGTAGGACTTCATTGAAGACTAGCAAATTAGCACCAGACACGTATGATATAACTCATTAGTAATGTGTATGTAGTAATAAAAAAAATTAACAATAAAATACATACAGACTACTAACATGAGAATATGGATAAAACGTGTTGAATCATGTTCTCTATAGATTCATGTATTTCACTTAGTGAATAATCATACTGTGTTTTACACATCTGTATCTAGACATAGACTACTAACATGAGAATATGGATAAAACTTGTTGAATCACGTTCTCTATAGATTCATGTATTTCACTTCATGAATAATCATACTGTGTTTTTCACATCTCTATCTAGACATACAGACTACTAACATGAGAATATGGATAAAACTTGTTGAATCACGTTCTCTATAGATTTGTGTATTTCACTTCATGAATAATCATACTGTGTTTTAGACATCTGTATCTAGACATACGGACTACTAACATGAGAATATGGATAAAACTTGTTGAATCATGTTCTCTATAGATTCATGTATTTCACTTCATGAATAATCATACTGTGTTTTATACATCTGTATCTAGACATACGGACTACTAACATGAGAATATGGATAAAACGTGTTGAATCATGTTCTCTATAGATTCATGTATTTCACTTCGTGAATAACCATAATGTGTTTTATACGTCTGTATCAAGAATGCAAGATAAATTACATCACGTAAAAATATTGTAGTGAAAGAGAGCTTTTCAGCCAATACTGTTGTTTTTAAAGTGTGTCTGATGTAGAATCAACATCAGTATCTTTATGAAAAACTTGCTTTCTGTTGTACAGTTATAACTTTGCCTCAGAGATTAAGTAATGAAAAGTTCTTAATAATAAAAATAATTATCTCAAGCTTACTGGCAAAAATATATGTAATAACATTTTTAGTGTTCTGAGCTTATTAATAATGTTTATTATTCTACGTTTATTGATTGTATTTAGACATTGATTTGATTTTTCATTTCCAGTGGAGTAGACGTTGGAGCGTTCCTGTTGAAAATTGGACTGTCAGAAGACCTTGTTCACAGTAAACTAACCATTGGTAGCGGTACGTTTGTGGTAGCCTATGCTGTTCACAAGGTGTTTGCTCCTGCTCGGATAGCGGTCACTCTCTCAGCAACACCATTTATTGTTAGGTATTTGAGAAAGATTGGGTTTCTAAAACCACCCAAACCAAAAGTTACATAGATTTTTGAACTTCAAATTATATTTACAAGACTTTATATCTATAATTTGGATACCAAAGTTAAAGTTTCTCATTTCCTAGTATCTATATACTTCTCAAATTGGTTAATAACGCATAGGGAAATGTAGCATTGTATAAACATAGTTATCAGAAATATTGGATTCTATTTATTTGTTGCCAGTATACTAACTGAATGGTTAAGGTAATATCAATAATTTCAAACTTTGTATAATGGATAAACAGCGCAAATCAATAAAAGAAAGAAAAAAAAAACACTTCCCTAATAAAACTAAACAAAACCAGTTCAATAAAAGTCTATTACAAGCTTTTGAATGTTATAATTATTTTTTTTTTGTGATTCATGTTGGATTCTTGGTCCTGTTCTCTTTGAAATAAAGAAAAGGCATTAGTAAATCAACTCCTAAAATTATACATAGATCATTAAGATGTAAAGGCTTAATAACATTATAATAGTTGCGATGGACTTTTGAATTTTTTTTGTGCTACTTGTTTTTGACTTGATCAGTTACTTGCTTACAAAAATATGTATATTTGTGTTGAGAGGTTTTAGCTTTTATATTGAATCTATCCAGAAATATTGTAATATTGTGTAATGTAGGTAGATATCACAGGATAATTGAATTGATATGTTGTTTTCAGAAATCCTTCTTAAAAAAGTTTTCCTAAAATTTTGTAACAAAAATAAATGTATACCTCATACAAGTGAGGGTTTTTGTAACCTGACAATGACTACAATTGGAGTACCCTAAGAACTACCAAAAAAAATGTGATCAAAGGTTTAAAAGAATTTTTTTTTCAAAATAAGATAGACATTTTTTACCATAAATATATGTTTGGGAGTAAATGTCACAGTTCAGAGGTCGTTGTTATGAGGGGTTACAATGTATTTCGAGTGCTAAAAGATTTTTTATTGCAAAATATATATGTTCTCTGTATTTGAAGTTAGTGTTACAAAGATTACTGTCCAGCAGTGGTATAGTAGCATGGTGTATGTGTATATATATATTCAAGTATTTTGATTTTATGTGATAGGCCTCATATAGGTGTTTGTATGTATATAAATATTTTTATTTTTACATACTATTGTCTTAAGTTCCTTTCACTTGTACTTCCAACAGAATATTAAAGTTTTGGAAAGATAGAATTGTATGTGTGTGTGTGTGTATTATTGATATTTGTAAGATGTAAGTTACTAAAACACAATATCGAACATGCATTTCATAGGACAAAAATAAAATTTTAGCACTAGAACGTACACGTAATTCTGTTTATTTTTGTTAATGTAACTTAAAGGATTTAAGCATCCAAATTTAGACAAGACTGTTTAATTTTAGTATATGTATTGTGTCGACCTTCGTTTTTATATTATGGAACATACATTCATAGGAATGATTGTGCTAGCCAACTTCAGCCTTAATAATTTATTTCTGTAATCTCTAATTTTCCAAAAATTCCAAAAACACTTAGGGCATTTTTAAACCATCCAGTCTTTGTTTTTGTACATGTATTACATAAATACTTTATAAAATATTATGTATGTAACTGGCTTTCAATGCAGTTTCTTCTCTTATTATTTAAAACTGGCCATCACTTGAGTATATTGCAGACGTACTTGTACAATAACAGTAGAATTTCTTCCAGGTGTTAAATGTTATTCATATGATTTGACTTGACCATATGTGTTAGGAAATTTATCTACTATTGTACTTTAATCAGTAAGGTCATTTTAATGAGTTGTATTGTTAGGAAATAAAAATCCAAGAACACAGAGGGCCTGGTAGTTGTGGTGTTAAACTGGCATTTAGATCTGGGAAATTTGTGGAAATTGGTAATTGATTAATTGTTGGGCTCATAAATCGGCTACATTTAACTAATTCATTATTTTTACATGAGATTTGGATTGTTGAAATAATTGAAAATAGTAATAGTTGGAAACCCTAATCTCGATTATTTATAAATTAAGCTGAACAACCTTGAATTAATCAAAAATAATAATGAGTAATCACAGTAGTAATAATTGTGAAAACTGTAGTAACCAAAACATTAATTTGGATTAGTTGATTATTTTCATGACATTGAATAGACTTTAATTTTGACTAACTGATTAGATATTGCATGACACTAATTAATGCTTGTTGGTAACAGAGTTAGTTGCCCATCTGCACTTGCAGTCTGTGTATTTAAGCCTTCTTTACTTGAGTAAACAGAGTTTAACTCTTAAAAATTAACTCGCTAAAATTTTACATCGCAATCATATACGAAAACTCAACTGAGAACTGCCTTTAAACCATAATATCAACTTTTTTTTTCCTTTAATTTCATTCATTCAAAGGACTCCATAGTAACCCCACTTCATTCATGGATCATTTATTCGTATATATATGTGCAAAGTTACCGACATTGATGAAACCAAATGCCATTTAACTGCACTTATCCATGAACACACGCAGAACTGGTTGCTACCTATTATCTTCCTCTCTCACACATACAGTGAAACTACTGGATACATAATATCATCGATGGACTTCAAACTCTCAGGTTTTAGGTATGGATGTACAGATTTAGGAACTCCTTAAATAATTTCTATTAGATAAAATTTATTGTAATTCTTACTTGGTAACTATATAGGTACATTTACTTGTTCATTTATTATGACTAAAAAAAAAAATGAAATTTTCAACATTCATGTTATTATTTGTTATCATTCGTTTGTATTTACTGTAAGAATTTACTGAAGATACAATGTATACATTTTGAAACATTCAATAGGTATGTTATTCATCACTTATATGGTTGTGTTGTTCATAATTAGACATTATACTGTTGCCAGTGGCTAGGTGGTAAGGATATGAAGCTCTAAAATCATAACTGTTCTGTGAGAAAACCGATTTAAAGTTTAAGAAACTATTCTTGGATATAACTTTTCTTAAAGAATTATTTATTTGTTTGTAATTAAGCACAAAGCTACACAATGGGCTATCTGTGCTCTGCCCGCCACAGGTATCGAAACCCGGATTCTAGCGTTGTAAGTCCGCAGACATACCGCTGTGCCACTGGGGGGCTTCTTAAAGAATAGAAATTCTGCAAGATTACAATGAACTTATAGGTTTAAGTAATTTGAATTTGCAAATCTCGCCTCTTTAAAACCCCCACTTCTGCCAACAATGTTTAATTGACTGGGAACTTAGATATTGCCATAAATAACTCCTTGCCAATAGATTTTACTCCTTGTTGGCTGGTTTACAGCACAAAATCTGTCATGATTTTATTTCCTATCCTCTCTCATCATATAGCATCATAAAAAGAGGACTGCCCAACATGTACACCTTTAGAGCGTCAAATCCTGTGTGTTATAAGAAACTTATGATCTATGATTGTATGTTTCAGCAAACCAAAGACCTTGGTGCAGTCATTTCATGATGCATTCAATGGCCCATGTCCAAAGGAAAAGAAGTTCATTGTACCAGAACAAAGGCCCACGGAGTAGACTACTTTAGGGGGCATGTACTTAAGATAAAATAGTCTACTATAAAGCTTATTTATCCCAGTTTGTCTAAATTTATGAAGAGTTTCTTGTCCACCTATGACATTGAGAGAGGTCTCGTCTCTGTCTGTAATGTTTCCATAATATCAATATTTTAAGGGATGAGCATTGTTGCTAAGCGTGGCCAAGTACTGTACCAGAGTAGAATAGAGGGACAAAAACAGGAAGATCCAAATGAAAGGCTTGAGAGAGCCATCAAGACTAAAGACGTACAGATAGTATCTATTGTTCATAGCCTTATAGAAATGGCATCCAAGAAAGCAACTAATGTTGTATTAGAACCTTATGTTAGCTGAAACTTTAAAAATCTTACTCAAGATAAGATTATTCCATAGATATCAGCCTTTCTCCCAGAAACAAATAATGATCAAGATCTAATCTACCCATTAACATGCCCACCAATTCATATAATAACTCAACTCCTCAGTCCGGAGTGTCGTATGTATATGCACACTTAAACTAAAGATATTCCTATTATATCTTGTTTACACTGATATGAGACAACACAGAATATTATAATTCAAGCGATATTTTAATGACGTATTTGAACATAGTTTTTACGATGAAAGTCCTCTCAAAACTTATAAAAGTCTAACCTTCGTGCCACTTCTTTATTGAGAGAAAAAAAAAAGACGTGCGAAAACAATGTCACGCACAATTTTATCTAAATACGGGTTTGTCTTAAAACATCGTGTTCTACAATTATATTTAAGCGCCTAATCTCCAATAGATGTCGCTATCATACTGTATCTAACACGGAAGGCAAAATATCACAACAGTGATAACAGAAGCTAAGAGAACATTTAACTAATTACCAACAATCAGTACGCTGGCTTCTCCATTACACGACTATCTTAGTATCAAACCTTTTAGTACGATTCTCCAGGGGTGCCGCGCACGCGAAGGCTTTAACAGTTCATCAGTCAATGTATTAACAACCAATCTCAATCACCGACTTTCCCAAACAACTCACAACAGAAGTAATTAGACATAAACAGGCGGTAGTTAAATAATATAACATACTAAGTTTTGAAATTGAAACTTCAATTAAGCCCTTTTATCTCAGAATTAATTATTAAGTTAAGTGTCAGTGGTTATATAAAAGACTGGTAAAATAGTTCAAGGAGTTTAACGCTGTGGCGTGTTGTATATGACACAATTTGTTATAAACAAAGCTGTCTCATATACATCAGTTAAAAATCTGGTATTAGTCGTGAAATGAATAAACAACGTAAAACAAAAAATTAACTCTTTTTTTATTTAATATTTTATCTGTTAAATTAATAAATACTAATGATAAACAATTTTTAAACGGTGAAAAAATAAAAACAAACTAGAACGAAGTATTCCATTATTTTGTTAAATATTTTGTTCAATTCAAAGTTCTACAAATTTCACATTATTCAACGACAACCAAGGGATCTGCCCACTTTTACAAATAAATAACGTTCGTCACCTTCTGGGTGTCTTATTCTAAGTCTCTAATACTTTAGCAATTTATTGAAAGAGAAACTAAACAGTTGCAGTGCTGAATTAACAAGCAAAGACTCAATAATCAATCAACAATTTATTCTACTAGTAATCTAGTCTAACTAGAGTTTTTTTAAATTTTCTAAATCTTTTACTATACTCTTAAGAAAATTCTGGTAATTGAGTTACATGTTCATCACGTGACCCTACACCTCCTTGTAAAGAACGTGTGAAACTAGCATATCAACAACTTAGTCTAAAATGCTGCCCCTCCTTTTATTATGAAGTTCCTGGTATAACACTATTACACATACACAAAGTAATGATACACTGCACTTAAACTTCTATAGTTAACAATAAATTTGACATGTAACATTAATATACATAAATACAGATATTACGATCATTGATTAAATGCGTGAAACAAATGACAATAAAAATAGCGTGTTTTCATTTGGATTTAAATTATATGCTACTGAGAAATCAAATAATCTAGACTGCTGAAAGCTTTACTAGGTGGAAAATACAGTGAGATGGTTTTCTTGCCTTTTCTGAGGACACAGAAGGTGAACCCAGCTGTTGATACTGTTGGCGTTGATGAACCAGAAATAAACTTATACTTTACATACAAGTAAGGAAAAAATATATAAACAAATGAAGTAAATGTAGGGATGGCTAATATGAATCCTTCAAATACAATGTAACCAAGATAATAGGGATGGCATTTGCGTCATCCTTACGTAATAACACAGGCACACAGTGTAGTAGAATGTTAACAGAGAAAAATAGGGTAAATTAAACTCAATTGTGATTGAATATTTATATATATTGCTATGTGTTAATTCCTGCCTGTGCTATTATGTAGAGATGATGCAAATGTCATCCTACTATTATGTAGGAATGATACAAATGCCATCCCACCATTATGTCCTACATAATAGTGGGATGACATTTGTATCATTCCTACATAATGGTGGGATGGCATTTGTATCATTCCTAATGATACAAA
>NW_013666548.1:260201-265298 GCF_000517525.1 Limulus polyphemus | reverse complement strand
CAGTAATTACATAGATATTGTTATGAAACGAAACACTGTATAGTATTGTAAAGTTTTGATGAATTATTGACACCATTGTTTGGGTTTTTGAGTTATAATGTAACAGAAAAGAAGCAGAAGAACAAGAAATTCAAACCTTTTGCTGTGATATTTACTGACATTCCTAGAACTTGACTCAGTCATTACATAGATATTGTTATAAAAAGAAACACTGTATAGTATTGTAAAGTTTTGATGAATTATTGACACCATTGTTTGGGTTTTTGAGTTATAATGTAACAGAAAAGAAGCAGAAGAACAAGAAATCCAAACCTTTTATACGATATTTACTGACATTCCTAGAACTTGACTCAGTCATTACAGAGATATTGTTATAAAAAGAAACACTGTATAGTATTGTAAAGTTTTGATGAATTATTGAGGAGATATTTAATATACCATTTCGATGAACAATTCGAGCCATCCCTACACAGGCAGTGCTGCCACCTGCCTGATATTTTATCATGGACATTTTCATCTTAGGATTATTTGTTTTTCAGTTCCTAGCTTTTCGTGTTCAACTGTTTTCACAGTTAATAGGATACTTTTGGTTGTATATACACAATATGTTGCAGATGTAATAGACCAACCAGTTTCTAAACAGTTCGTGACAGACTGACTACATGCACATCTAATAGTAATGTATTTTTGTGGGCACATTGCAGTGGTATTAATTCTTGTCTGTTGTAAGTAACAGGAATAAAGATATTACATAGCCCTTTTAATGATGTAGTTGAAGCTATTATTGTGCTAGTTCAGTGGAGGAAAGTGTAGCTTAAAGTTAGTAGATGTAGTTTTATGGGCGAGACGAGTACTTATATTCGGTGTGATAACCGAAAGGATGATTTAACTAACTCTGTGTTAGATAACGAAATAGCACTGATTAAATCTTCATTGAAACGAGACTTTAAGCAGCTGATCATGTGGAGCTTAAATAACTGAAAAGTAATTTAATAATCGCCTTATTTGCCCAAAAAATGTAAAATGGTTTAAGATGTTTACAATACTGAGTGGGAGTGGTAAATTGCAGAATGTTTTCAATACCGATATAGACATATAAGTTGGAATTATTATTTTTTTATTTGAAGACTAGCATATATTTGACTTTATTGCCCTACACTTTCTACCCTCAATAGGTTCACTTACCCGACCAAATTTCCGAACTTTAGTTTATTGTAGTCTGTTGGTGGAGGCAAGATTCCACGGTCTCGTCCTTCTATATCTCATATTTAAGAAATAGCATAGTAGCATTTGATACGTGTGGGAGAGGGATAATTAAGATAATTAATAAAACCTTATAATAAAAACTTCTCAAAAATAAATTTATTGTGTTGTGAAATCGAATTATTTTTTTAAGCTTTCATTGGCTAGCTTCCCATAGGTTATATCCTTGATTTAAAACAGCTGTGTCTGATTTAACTTAGGATACACCATTGTTCAAATCTCACAAAGTCAATAAATGTACAATAACAACTGTATCTTTCGTCTACACTGAGACTAATCACTCCCAAATATTTATAACAGGGCATGCCTAAAAGTTTGAAATCCCGAAGAAGTACGTTTTTTTTTCAGTTTACCCACTGTTGTATAGTTGAAATTAAGGAGAGCCATCATTTGACATCATATTTTTCCAAACTGCTTCAAACAAGATCAATCAAATAACAGAGGTTCGAGGACTCGCTATACGGAGGAACAAGTCTTCATTGGATAAAGGAGATAATACTTTATTTAAAAAGGCACAGATGAAATAAGAGGACTATTAGGTAGAAATGAAAAAAGTTGGGTAAAGAAACAAAGCAGAACTAAAACTGTATTTTCTGAAAATAAAAGCTGTAATTGAATCCAATTGCTCTTGACATCTATCCAACCTAAACATTGTTTTAGTACGTTATAAATTAAGTGGATCACGAACAGTTAGCAGAATGAACTCTTATTTTAAACAAGGAAATAGAAGCGAGACTTCACCAGCAAGACAGTCGTAGAATATCCTCACTCTCAGGGTGATGCTGTATACAACTATACAATGAAATAGCAGATAACATCCATGATAAACTCATGCTATAGAGAGTAGCATTTAAGGCTAAGTTAGCATACAAGTGAAACCAGATGTATCGTGTTTCGAACTAGAATTCCAAGAACATAAAAAATATTATTACATTAAAGATATATAAGAGAAATAGAGACATTTGATATTATTTGTATAACACAAATCTGTGTACTTCCAGAAAGGGTACACCTGAAATTGAAGTATAAATAAAGTAATTTACAAATCTGTCTGCTAATATACTAAATTTTAGTGCTATGGTGCTTTAAAATCAAAATATAATTACTTTGGGATGAAAACTGTGTATTTTTAAATCTAATCCAAATTATACTACGTTAGTTTGTGAAAGTTGTGGTATAATTTATCAAGGTTTTTAAAATACACACATAACATGTTTAGGAGTTTTTTGGAAGAACATAATCCTTAAAAAACTTGCGAGTCAGTTTTTCGATATTCTTTATTTCTTTATTTATGTAGACATGTTTTTTGAAATCACATGCGACAGAATGACAAATAAAATGGACGAGACGAAATAATCTAAGAAACAAGATCCCTAACTTGAGTGGTACAGGCTTGTACTAACGGTTGGCGTGCCGAAATGTGAATCAGAAGATTCACTGGTTCGCATCTCTTAGCCACAAAATCGTACTCCCACTTTGAGGAACTTGGGCTTGTTGTACGAGTGATGGTAAAATCCCAGTGCTTCATCAAAGTAGTCCAGAAGTTGATAATGACCACTACTGGCTAGCTTCGTTCCCTGTAGTTCATCAATTCAAAATTACGGACAGACAGCTCTTGTGTAAGTTTGCGCAAATATCGAAAACAAGCAATTTACGAACTTGAGAAAACATTGTTAGTACAAACAACTTAATTAAGTAAGAATCGCGATGAATCATTCCCTTGCGCGTAAAAGTGGAACAAGTTGTCATGCGCTAACACGACCATTTGTACTGAGGACAAGTTACACATTACTATTTTTCCCTCTTTGAGCTGCTATGAGGACTGAAACTACGTATATAAATCGTTAATTTTTCGAAATATACGAACACATTCAGAATTATAAAAACAATTTGTAAAAGTTGAAAAAAAATTATTATATGTTGAAAATTTTCACATTTCTTATTTTTTTTCCCTTGAGATGAAACTGTTTTTGTATTTAATTATTTACCGAGTGTTCTCTCAGCTAATAAGAATAGCCAGAAGAAACTAAAAGGTCATTTAATAGAGCGTACACCACCGCCACGCAGCGTTGATCATATTCGGCTCTCCAAAAATAGTAAAGTGTGTCCGTATGTCCGTCGTTATCAACGGATAGGGCCTATTTTTGGCAGGACATTGAGGAATAATAATCTACAGATGTTTACCAAGTTTCATCAAAATTCATTTTTGACTGACTTATAGAACAAAAAATAGTGTGGGAAAATTGGTTCCAATGTTAACAAATAGTGATTTTTTTTATTATTTTCGTAACTTGCTGTGACTCTGACCCACCAAAAAACTAATTACTTCTAAGTTGGATCATAGTCTAAATCCATTCAGCGTTTTCGGGAAATCATGAAAAAGAGCCAATAGAATTGCTTTAGTAGCATACTATAAGAAAGCTTGATGAAAGCACTTGCTTATGACATAAGACTGTTGGCTGCTTCAAGAGTAAGTATAAGCTGTGGTGAAAATGTGTGCACATTTTGAACTGCTTGGGGTATACTGGTCAGATGCTATAAAAGAATGGTTACATTAATCAGATGTTATAGTAAAACTGTCATTGAATGATTGAAAGGAATGTTGAAAAGCCGATAATATTTTTCAGATTATCATTTCAATATTTGTATGTAGAACATGAAATATGATGTATTTTTTTCTATTATGTCTTATTCAGGGTTACGTAGGGTAGCGGCAGATCCTCCCTCCTTATTGCATAGCTTTCCCTCAGTAGCCCTATCTTATATGTAGTCTTCTAATTTTTTTTAAATTCTCTACTTCGTGACTTTCACTGAAATGGGAGTGTTAATTTTTTTCTGACCCCAAACTATCTCTTTGTTCCCTTATGCCTCCCCTCCCCAATAACAAATCTTAGAAAACGCCACTGTTCTTATGCACAAACAGGATCTACATACATCGTAGTCCCTCGTTGGATCAGTGGTAAGTTTACGAACTTACAACACTAAAATTCGGGGTTCGATTCCTACCCGATGGACAGAGTGAAGATATGCTCATTGTGTAGCTTTCCAGTAAGGCAACTTATATATATATATATATAATCTTTTTGTTTTGATATGAAATAATTAGCATCTATAATTTTCCTGACTTAATTCGTATTAAACAAGATATTTTTTTATATACCATGATTTACTTTCTGCACAAATGACAGGCCTAAACTACAGGAAATGTACAGACAATCTTTCTGTTATAGTTCTTCGCTCAGATATTAGGTGGCAGCACCAAAGCAGTCTTTGTAGAACACGTTATTTGCAATGGAAAACCATACGAGCGCAGATTCTGTAACAGCGTCAGCCCACGAAAGACGGCGATGTGGAATGATAAGCGATCACTCAGCATTCAGCTATAGTTGACAGTAGCTCTTTATACGAAGCATGTTTTAAAGGTAATGTGGTTCGAGAGTACACAGTATACTTAAGGCAAAACAGACACTTCAGTTGGTCCTAATTAATTTCACTGGTGTTAGCTACAACTCCTATTGGTCGTTATTTTGTCTCGTTTCTTTTTTTTGACAACATTGGCGTAGCATTACGAGTTGAAGGTAAAAATGATGTGATTTAGAAACTTAAAACGTTTGCGATGTTGAAGAAATTGTGGATTCTGATGAAGAAGTACAACTAATCAGCTATAAGGAAATGTATTAACTTTGAGTTGTTGCCGAGGAAATATAAAGTTGATGAGATGGATTTGAGAATCTCATGCCAGATAATAACACTGTTTGCTTGCGTGTGGACTCTAAACGCAGGTAAGAAATTCGTTAAAGTTTTAAGTTGTATGCCACATGGGATTTTGATTAT
>NW_013666548.1:241236-260021 GCF_000517525.1 Limulus polyphemus | reverse complement strand
ATAATCAAAATCCCATGTGGCATACAACTTAAAACTTTAACGAATTTCTTACCTGCGTTTAGAGTCCACACGCAAGCAAACAGTGTTATTATCTGGCATAAGATTCTCAAATCCATCTCATCAATTTTATATTTCCTCGGCAACAACTGAAAGTTAATACATTTCCTTATCGCTGATTAGTTGTACTTCTTCATCAGAATCCACAATTTCTTCAACATCGCAAACGTTTTAAGTTTCTAAATCACATCATTTTTACCTTCAACTCGTAATGCTACGCCAATGTTGTCAAAAAAAAAAAAAAAAGTTGATGAACCGGCTGACTGTTGAAGCACTGGCGGGCACTTGTGAATAGCAATGACGTGCTCCAACTTTAAGGTTTCAACTAACAGTTATATTTAGGTGTGGTTTCCTAGTACCTGTTTTATGTTTGACTTTGGTCATTTTATCAACGGTTAACGGTTAAATATGTTAAGTGATTAAGTGTTAAGTGATTTTGAATGGTAGTTGAAGTAAGTGTGGTAAATCATATAACACCCACTATAAAATTATCGGTAATAATATTTGTGGTTATAATGTGTTTTAGTTGAGAGAGAGAGAGAGTTTATGTATAACCAGTTGCACAATTTAAAGAGACATATCAAATACTGTTGCTTTACTTTATGTATAAAACATGAAAAGACGAACATGTTACAGAAAGCGTTTTGTATATCTAATAAACAATTAACGTATATGGTAATTCTTCTTTTTAGTTTATTTGGAATTGAAGAAACCAGATTCTAAACTGAAAATACTGGTAGATATAGAAACTATTGTATTTGTTCTATAGAGAACCACTCCAATCTGACAAAGTTGAAAAGACGAACATGTTACAGAAAGCGTTTTGTATATCTAATAAACAATTAATGTCTATGGTAATTCTTCTTTTTAGTTTATTTGGAATTGAAGAAACCAGATTCTAAACTGAAAATACTGGTAGATATAGAAACTATTGTATTTGTTCTATAGAGAACCACTCCAATCTGACAAAGTTTGTATGCCTATGCTTGTTGTTTCTCGCTTGTTGCATAGGGAACAACTACCTATGTTAACATATTGAAAGGATTATAATTAATTGGTAGATATAGTTCACATAAGCTTTTCCGTCACAACATAAGCCAAGTTCAAGTATTCCATAATATTCTCCTTCAACTCTTCATTAACGTAACTCATAATGAAATAGTAAATTCTACACATAGTAATTAACTTGTCAGCATGTATAGAGTGATAAATCTTGCCAAATAAACTATTTTATTTTTGGCTGTGGTTTTACTAAAGGTAAAAAAAATATATAACATTGTAAATCAACGGTCAACTTATTGTTCAATGCGTTCTCTCGAGTGATTTTCATTGTTTTTCAAGCTGTAAAATAATTACTGAGAAACATGACTAACTGAAATGTATAATATTATTTCTAAGCTCGCTCTTTTAATGACGGGAACGGATTTGTAAGTCACAAAAGGGCATTATGAAAGTCTATTTTACCATCGACTCTTATAACCCAGTTTCATGGTTATAAAAGTTTATAACGATGTCTTAACTATCATTTTACTAAAACCTGCCCACAGAATAAATACGTTAATGAGGAAGTTTTGGAAATGTTAAATTTCTCTCCTTTATTTGAGATTATACGTTCCATATCAAGGAACCGTATAAATATTTTTCAGATAAAAAAACAAGACAGGATTGAAACAACAAGATTATTTTCTGTTACCAGTTTTGATTTAGGGATTGTTTTGTTTGAACCATAACGGATTTTTACTTTTATATTTCGCTCCCCAATGGCACAGCGGTATGTCTGCGGACTTACAACGCTAGAAACCGGGTTTCGATACCCGTGGTGGGCAGAGCACAGACAGCCCATTGTGTAGCTTCGTGCATAATTGCAAACAAACAAACTTTTATATCTACTGGACTGTAGATATTTTGTTATTCTTATACTCTGGATGGAGAGTAAATATATCCTAGTACCAGGGCTACATGATAGACTATTGAACCATGTATGGTTCTGCTACAAAGTGTGTCTTCTTCTGTAACTTAAAGTATATCACTATGAATATCACTTTGCTAATGATATTACAGATAATACGTTTGAAGAAAGTTAATTTTTGGTTTTGGATATATTCATACCCTTCATGTTTGTAACATTTAGATACAACAGATGTGTCGAAAATCATTAAAAAAGTCCAATAGTAAATGGTCAATGTATTTTGATAGCGTGTAAAGGCCTAGAAACATAAAAACTATATATATATATATATTGCATGTTTCTTGTTTTCAAATGTCTTCAACGCATATCTGCAAGGTCTAGATATTCTGGAATTTAAGTCATGATAGTAAACGGTTAAGTTTCTTAAGAAAACGCTTATAACCATCGAAAATGTGGTTTTTAGAGCATATTTCGAAACGTTTCCCAGACGCAAAACAAACACAAAGACGCGAACAATGTAACAAGGGACGTTTAGCGATGCGAAGTTTCTTCACGTTATTATAAAAACGTGGCTTAACTGTAGAACATAAAATATCAATCCTTTTCGCTACGTTAAGGCGATAGTATATTTAGAGATAACTCCTGTTATTATTTAATGTGCAAGGTAACTCTGGTTTTGTTCACTTAATGTTTTAATAATATTAACATTTTTATTATAATGATTATTTTAGGAATTATTGTATATTTTTCCGTCCAAGTAAAGCTTTAAATAGTACTTATAAATTGACCTGTTCTTGCATAGTAACATGAACAGTTTTAATATATAGTCTTTTTTTTTCTGTTTGTTTGAAGTTAAGCACAAAGCTACACAATGGGCTATCTGTGCTCTGGCCACCACGGGTATCGAAACGCGGTTTCTAGAGTTGTAAGTCCGCAGAAATACCACTGTGCCTCTGGTGGGCATTATATAGTAAGTAATACGTTTATTTTTAGCGAAAAGCTAAACAACGGGCTATCTGCGCTCTTTCCACCTCGAGGAATCGTACTCCGGATTTTAGCATTAAGCCCATAAAGTTACCGCTGATTCACTAGTGAGGACATAATATTACCAGCTTGTGCTTTTGTAGCACAAATTACACAACGAGCTATCCGCGCTTTTCCCACCACGGGGAATCAAACCATGGATTTTAGTGTTGTAAGTTCGTAAACTTATCGTTGACCCATCAGGAGACTTAGTACGAACAGAACTGATTCCACCATCTGATTATTCATATCAATCATTCTACAACTTAAGGATCAAACTGAGAACGTTGCATTTAGTTGGCAAGACTAATTCAGATTTAGGTTCTAGTATTCAGTTGATGCGAAACGAACAACCGTAATTCAAACTTAACTTTCAGAAAATGTTTACTTGCTCGTACTTAAGTTATGGACTATTATCTAACCATTTCAATTAAGTTTCAAGTTAATTTGAACAAATTATAAAAACATATTTTACTGTTATTACGTAATTATGATATCGGTGTTATTTGACGGGGGAAAACATATTTACGAATATCTGTACTTTGTTCTTAGCATAACAATTGCTTTGTTTTGGGATTTATTGAGTAAATATTTATAGATATATATGTATTTGATGGGCATAACAGAATGACAACAAACGTTTCGCATTAAAACCAGTAAAAACAGTAACAACTCATTGCTTGATCTTTTTCTTCGCAACAAGCAGAGTGAATGTAAAAAATATATATATCTTTATTATCCCTCCAAGAAGAAAGGACTGTCCATATTTGATTCATTTGATGGATAGCTTTTATTATAAGCATGAATAGATACAGAAAGTTATTGGACCCCCTTTTGATTAAAACTGCACATACATTCAGACAAATCATTACCAATTTGGAAAAAGTTTTCTTTCGTGTATTTTCCGAGTGTATTCACTGGACACTTTTCGTGCTGTTAACTAGAGAATAAAACTAATACATTTGTAGGGCATTAAAATTTTAGATGTAAAATCAATAAAAAAAATCATATATAATAAGTGTTTGTGTTTGACGTTAGTGAACAAACGATAAGTATTGAAAAGTTATTTTAGAATAATGAGTGCGTTATATATATATTTACGTATATAGGCTTTAGCATTTCAAGGCTAAATACGGTTTTTGTGTATACATTTTTAAGGTGTAGCGATTTCAAAAATTAATTTGTAATCTAAGTACGATCTAAGGCATGATTTTATGGATTACCATGGGATTACCATGATATTTTGGGATTACCATAATTTTTTATCAAAGCAGTTTCACTTCATCATGTACAGTGTACAGTAGTGTACAGTAACAAATAAGAAATGTGCCACACATTAATAAAGGATACTAGGCCATTAGATACATGTATAATGATTAACAAATAGAAAGGATGAGTGGTAAAGGTATAATCAGTTATATATTATGTAGATACTTTAATTTTGGTCAGGAGGTTTCTAATACACGTTTTTCGTAAGTACTTTAAAAAAAAAACTAGAACAAAAATACAACAACAACAAACGTTTAAGAGGGATTTTCACGGGTTTTTACATAGTTAATTTACTACTTCTTTATATGTAAAACAAATATGTGGGAACCATATTTTGAGCGTTTTTAGTTCGTTTTTTTTTTAAATAGACCGAAACACATTAGATTGTTAACACTTATTTAAACATGCAAGCATTAAAACATCACAGAATAAAAAAATATGTGATTTATAGAGATGTTATGAATATTTTATTGTAGAAGTTCATGTGTCCCTTAAGTATTAGGGCTAAGTAATTAGAAAGTATAAAACATTAAAAGAGTGATCTATATACATAATAAGACAGTTAATTTGATGGGCTTTGATTGTTCAGTAAGTAGAAAAAAAGTTGTTCGTGGTTTATGGAGATGTTACGAGTATTCTAATAATTCATAAGTATTAGAAGCAAGTAATTAAAATATATAAAACATTAATACGAACACACTTGTATAATGAGATGGTTCATTTGATGGACTTTCCACAAAATGATTTCTATGATATGAATGTAAAGCTATTTTAAGACGATAAATAAAGTTGTGTGAGGCAGAGAATTTTCTTTACGTGACAAACTAAATGCGGGTAATTGGAACAATTTTATAGTGACGTGTATTCGAAACTGATAAATATTAGGTGTATAAATCATATTACTTTAGAAATTTGTTCAAACTGACGTATTGACCAGTCTTATGCGTAATTAAGAAGTATTTCATCCACAGTTATTGTTGAATTATGCTATCTGATGCGACGTGTAGTCTGATACACTTTTGTGAAAGCAATACGATACTTTAATGTTATATATTAAAATTTGCATACAACTTTATAAGTTATGTTATAAGCATGCTCAATACCAAACAGTCTTTGTTGCTATTTCAAGCACCATTTGAAGTACTTATGAATTACATTTTATCCTGATAATGACGAAGGTCAAATTACGACTATTATTAAGCTGTAGGACAAAGGGAAGAGTTATCCTTGCATAAGACTCCAGTTCACAGTTTTGCATGCTCTTTGAGGTCTGCAGGCTGGTTAGATGATACTGTTAGAGTATCGTTGGATCTGAAGCTATTGTTTTCCGTTTCAGCTCGGATTGTAAATGGCGCCTTTTGCAGGTTTTTATAGCTCCATCAACAACTTTTGATGGTATGGAAATGATTAGACTAAAATGTTAAGATACATTTTTTATTTGTTGGTTTCTTTTAGATAGAGCTAGTAAGGTGGCAATATTTCCTGCAATTATTAAGATACATTTTAATATTTGTTGGTTTTTTAAATAGAGCTAGTAAAGTGGCAATATTCCTTGCGATAAAGAACAGTTTAAAATATTGAAAGTTCTGTTCCTTTCCAGTTGAACCGTGGATTTGATGTTGCTGTGTATGTAGTTCAGATGTAACTGTTTTTTAATATCCATGTTACCATAGTACGAAAAGTCGATGAAGCGTTAAGAGTTTTAATATAAATTCAGGGATGTAATTCCAAATTTCTCCATGTACAATATCATTGAAAAATGGTGATATTAGAGAAGTCATTGGTAAACGGCCGTTTGTTCAAGGAATTAACCAGACTTAGTAGTTGTCGGTGCAGATGGTTATTAGCTCCAAATATATAAAGTGGAACTTTTCGATGAACAATAAAAACAGTTGAAACTCTAAGACAACTGGAAGACATAACGAATGATAGAAAAACTAAATAAAATTGTGATTTTTGGAAAGTTGAAACTAGATATTATTAACTAAGTTTCTCCTAAGTTTAATTCCATTTGGTTAAGTCCTTCTACTGTGATATATTAGAATGTTAGTTATATCACGCTAGTCCGTAAATAGTTATCCTGCTTAACCAATACTATTGAACCTCTGCTATAATGCTTTCATTTGTTTGTTTGTTTGTTTTTGAATGTCGCGCAAAGCTACACGAGAGCTATCTGTGCTAGCCGTCCCTAATTTAGCAGTGTAAGAATAGAGGGGAGGCAGCTAGTCATCACCACCCACCGCCAACTCTTGGGCTACTCTTTTGCCAACGAATAGTGGGATTGACCGTCATATTATAACGCCCCCACGGCTGAAAGGGCGAGCATGTTTGGTGGGACGGGGATTCGAACCCGCGACCCTCAGATTGCGAGTCGAGTGTCCTAACCACCTGGCCATACCTGGCCTTATAATGGTTTGATAACCTCTACAATATCAGTGTGGTTGTATTTTACGTCAGTTAAATGTATGCATTACTCGAGCTCTTCTCTGAAGATTCAAACAGATATGATATTCACTAAAAGACAGTGTCTGTCCCGAGTAAAGAAACGGCATAACATCATTATAGCTTAACGTAACTTACAGAACTTTTGTAAAGCTCTCCATCTCTCGAACTTGAAATGTAGGCCATGAATCCTGGGAATTCTGGGATAGATTTGAGTTTCCGGTAAATCAACCTTTTTCCTTTTGAGATTTTGAATTGTCATCCATTGTACCTATATAAAACACAGTTTTTTTTTTGTAAAGTCATATTCTATTGCTGCTGAAAATTTCTCCCTACACAACTTCATTGAATACACTAACTGCCACAGCTTCATTGAATACACTAATTGCCACAGCTTCGTTGAATACACTAATTGCCACAGCTTCATTGAACACACTAATTGCCACAGCTTCATTGAATACACTAATTGCCACAGCTTCATTGAATACACTAATTGCCACAGCTTCGTTGAATACACTAATTGCGCTGCTACAAGAAACTATAAATTGCTAAAAATATATAATTTGGCAAATTATGAAAATATAACGATCCAATAATTTTCCCAACTACGTCTGACTTTTAGTTTTCTCCAGACGAAATGGCAATAAAAAATTCATAGTGCATGACAAAAAATTCTTATTTGAAGCATTTAAGGATAATATTTCAATATTATTACAGAATATGTGGCATGAGCAAATAACTGAGGCAAACATTTACATATTTGATTGCTAATAATTTAGTTGAGCAACCAATTACAGACCAGTGGTCAACATACAAAAAGAGCCATATTTTATATTATATGGGTTCAATTCATCCTCAGTATTTAAAGGGACAACTTGTGTCATTTTAGTTAAGGTTTGTAGACTAATTTAAGGTCTGTTCTCATAATTATCTCCATTATAAACCTGGTAAGTGAGATCAAAAGTCATGAATGTATTTTGTAAGCTTGGAATAACGAAAAAGGCATAAACGGCTCTTTTTCGATACTATAAATCTAAGTTAAAGATTATAAAGAAACAGAAGACAAAAGTCATGAAATTTAAAGGAAGATAGTAAAATTCAAGCATTGAAAAATGAGAAATACTATAAGATACAAGTGGAATATTTATAAAATAACATCCATTACAGTGACAAAACTCTTCTTATGATTGAATTTAACTTAAACATTAATGTAAAAACGGATATTTTAATGTTTGCCAGGGTATTACTGATATTGGACTTCCGTAAGAAATATTTAATATTTACTGCCTGTGTTACAAAGAAAATCTTTTAAATTAAACTGAATGCTGTCTTATGATCAGTTCCAAATCATGTTTACTTATAGGACAAGATCAGGGTTTCTTTTAAATTAAGCTGAATGTTGTCTTATGATCAGTTCCAAATCATGTTTACTTATAGGACAAGATCAGGGTTTTGATTTCAAATTGCATTAACTGAAATTTCTTCCTCCTCCTCAAGATTTTTTCAGTATATATATATATATTAAGTGAAGTATACCATGAGAGCCGATTTGTTAAAACACTGTGACACAATGAAAGTACTTGACTGTTCAATAGAAGTCACGCTTTCAGTAAAACTGAACTGACTTGTCAAAACAGTTCAGCGTATACGTACTAAATTGTGTTTAAAATCTGTTTACTGCATCATAGTAGTTTCTACCACCAGATTAAAAAGTAAATTAATATTTATACTAAAAAGGATAGCCAATGACCAAGATTACTTACAATCTTATCCCGATTTATCAATTTCAATAGGAACTTCTTTAATCGTTACTCGTGTATATATCATATGCGAGTGTTTTGGAATGATATTCAGATGCATTACAAGGACAAATTTCACAACACAGCTGCCCAGACTTTTGTCAGTCACATTTCTCCTGGCATAAGTTTCTACCAGTGCATGAGCAAAAAGGGCAGTTGTGCAGTGGTGAGCTCCCTGGAGTACACAGAAACAAGGTTTCCATCAACTCGTCACCAGCCATGATAATAAGGTGATACTAACTCTGGTTGTGAGATCCTAATCACGCTTTTTGTTTGCCACACAACCGAGTTGATACATTTGTAAGCTTGGAATAATAAGAAGGTATAAACGGTCCTTTTTTAATATTATTAATGTAATTTTAAGGATTACGAAAAAACACAGAAGACAAAATTCACAAAATTTAGAGTTTGGAAAACACTGTAAGGGTAGTATCGAGTTTGGAAGTCAAACTTGCTGACATGAACTTTGAATTGTTATAGTACCTAGTCTCAATAGAATTTGGGCCATTTGAGTAAGATACCAACTTTCTAGCAGCATCTACATCATTTTTTGTTTCAACCAAAAGTGACAAGAATCTTTAAAGAAACAACACCCTAATTCCAAGTTATTTTCAAAACAAGCTTGTTTCATATATCTTTACGAATATGCTACGTCCTCTCAAAGTATGGACATCTGGCAGAATCTTATGGAACACAAGGGTATGCGCTTTACAGATTTCATGGAAAGCTATGTATATTCTTCGATAAGTGGTGTTTGTCATTCTGCTTGTTTCTTGCCAAGGTTCATCTACATTTGTCATCTGATGAAAGTAACATGATTAGGACAGGATCGTCAGTGTCTGGGTCTTTGATGATCACTCATTCATGTACATCAGCTTTGGCAAAAGTTTTGCTTTACTTGACAGAGTGAAAACCCACATTTTATGTACAATGGTGAACCAACAGACAGGATTTGCAATTTGTTACTGTTCCATCAGTGAATGTGTCTGAAACATTGTTTCTTCTGAGGATATGCCATCTGAGAATGTTTGGATTAGTGAAGAGGTGTATTCACCCAAAATGTTTGGAAGCGAAGCCCTGTTGCTCACAATACGAGGAATTTCTACCAAAGAGATACTCTAACTTTATACTGCTTGAAACTATGCATAGTTTCTACTCTTTTTTTCCCACTTTGATAGAATCCTGTACATCAACTACAATGTCTGTAACTTAATAGTTTGCACACGTTACTGAGGAAGTCATATGTCAAAAGTTTTCCACTTATTATTTTCTACTTTGTAAATTTCTACTACTGCGTCTCTTGTGTACAGTGTCTTGGATACATTGTAGAGAGGCAATACTTTCTTTAGGTGCTTTGTATTCCTCAATATTGTTCATAAGGTAACTTTTTTGACACTTTCACATCACACCACATTCATGAAAGACGGTTATTGGTACTGTTGTAATGGGTATGCTAAGATTGGATTCATATTGATGTTCTTTCTCATATTTGACAGATGACAAAATAAACGTTCTTTGATAGACGAGCTCGGCGCCATTACTGACTTACATTGCTTTGTTTTAAAGCAAAACTTTGATTTTCGTTATCATATCACTGAACGTCTTCAAGCCTGATTAAGATACCGGACTGCATAAACGTTTGTCACCTTCACTACAAAGTGTTGTTTACTCAAAAATTTCCAGGAACCTCTGTTTACAATCAACAATATTTGTCAGCGACAATCAAACATCTTTTTTTATTAAGACTAGTTTATACATTTACAGAAGCTGATTCTGGATGAACAGAAATGTCTAAAGGGCTGATCATATTATTTTCTAAGTCAGTTGCTATGCTTTTGATATGCCATTTATCACTTTCCACTGCTGGTGATTCTCTGCTTATAGCCTGAAGCACCCTTATGGCCTGAAGCACCCTTATGGCCTTGGATTAATCGCTATTCCACTCTAAGCTTTGCAGTATATTCTCCAAGAATATGACAAATGAAAGCCCATCCTACTATTAACGGTTGATTGCTGTGAGGCATAGAATGTCACTGTACACCTTGCATCTTGATTATAGTCTTTTCTGTGGCCAACTATAGCCAAATCCCATTGAAAGATCTGATAATTTCTTTCACAGAAAAATTGTCACTTTCAAAGTGTTCTCCGACACTTTTTGGTACTGGTAACGTATTCAGCAGATAATAAGACAATCAGCGAGCATAAAATAGCATGAAAGAAATGAAGGTGAAGAGGCCATCCCCCCTTCATTTTCTGAGTAGATGTTTGATAGAAATATTTAACAACTATCTAGGAGCATCAACCAGAAGTGGAATGTGGTTAGTTTATAACATAAATTATAGGCGATATTAGCTCCAGCGTCAATTGTTCAAGTTTGTGATACGAGTTGCCACATTCCAGGTTAAGGTTTGGCATATGTTAGCAATTCCAGGTTTTAAGGTTTATCGTATGCCAGCAAGATTAGGCCATAAAGGAGTATTGATTTGTCTTTTTTTTCCGATTCTACGATTGGAACTATGTGTTCCATAATTTCCCAAATGCTTCATATGCTTCATATTATACAAGAAGTATTTAGTCAGAAATTGCAGATGCATAGACATCAGAGTCCACAAACAAATCCCGAAAACCTCTGCTTCCTAAATCTTTCTCGTTGCAGCGATAAATGTACATAGTGTGTGAAAACCTCCAAGTTGTAATGTAAGACTTTCAATCTCCAGAGCTGTTCCACTGAACATACTGCGCTAGGGCATGTAGTTGTTGGTCAGTTTGGTGCACAAAGGAGGGCTGCTCAAGAGTTTGACTTATTTCTTTGCACCACCTCATAGTAGTATAAACTGTAGTTAGTTTAGGAAGAGATATCAGTTGATGTAGTAAAGGTCGTAATAAAATGCATGCAAGATTTCTCACATTTTTTAACATCTTAGTTGCAAGACGTAAGCAACTCCAGGACACTTTCTTTTTCCTGTGTGACTTAGAATACTGTTCATGTTTCTAATATTGATAATTGTTTCTAAGACTATTAGAGACATCAGTGAGAATCAATAATTTATCTCGTGTACGGTCAATGTTGGGTTTTGCTTATTGTTGATAAAGTACTCTGCTCCTGAAACAACACGACTCATGAAATGGAAAATGTTTTTTTTTTCTATCTATGGTCTCACCACTTTGATGTCAGTGTCCTCAACCTCTCATGGTATCAACTTTGATGTCAGTGTCCTCAACCTCTCATGGTATCAACTTTGATGTCAGTGTCCTCAACCTCTCTTGGTATCAACACATCATCCCGACTACAGGATAAGAGACCATGTGTAATTTATGTTTCAGATTGCATCCTGGAGTAAAAAGATATTATCAGTTCATCTTTGCTTATACAGAGGCCACGAATGGCTAAAGTGTCAATTAAACCTTTCTATTCATACTCATGGTGGAGTTGAACAGCTAACCCAATGTGAAGAGGCCTGAAGATGAGACAACAATGTTTAGAGTGATGGGATGTAACATAGTTTGTGCCTATAGAAATGTAGGCTTCTTTGTCAGTCAAACAGTGTAACGTTTGTGTCATTAGTACTGACATAAATTTCTATAGACTTACTTCATTACATGTTGAAAAGCTTTTTCCCTTTCATCTTGTCTCTTTCTCAAAATTCTTATTGTTTTGTGTAGAATTCTGAGATCAGTTTTCTTTGTAGTTTGTGAATAGCTTGTATTGGAAGGACCTAAGTTTTTATAGATCTCCTGTTGCTTTATTTCATTAGCAGGATAAAATTCCCATCTGAAGATATAGCTATAGATTTTGGAATAGTAACAGTTCCCTGAATCCATTCAGCAAAGATGAAAATAGTGTTTTTTATGGGTCACGAGAATCATTAAGAATCTACACCAGCGTTTTGTAATGTTTCTGATAAAGACAATAAATTATTTTTTGGATATTTTCTCTTCAATACTCGCTTTGACGTTCCTTTCATTCTTGTATGACAACAAACATGACTTGTGGTACAGAACTTAACAAGTTAAAGTCCTCAGTTGCAAGCCTAAAATAATGTAATCCATATTTATTAAAGCATGCTTTTCATTTCACGTTACTCCTGCATGTAAATACCGAAGGTCTGGTTGATCTACTTGGAATTTTGCATGTTTTTCACTTGATGTTTATGTCATCGCTATCTACAGGATCTTGTGAAACATGAAATACGAGCACCACAGAGTGGCTGCAGAACATCATCTTGATAGGAATACTAAAGTAGAAAAAACCTAGTCTGTTACCAGACTGATTCTTTCAACAGAGTTTCTCTGCCATATTATACACTCGGTCAGGTCAGTAAAGAGATAGGGAAAAGCACCCACTTCGCTCTAGCAGTTAGTTAACTTGTGGGAATTTGATATGCTACTACTACCACCACCACCACCACCAGTATTAAAACATGTCATGATTCTGCTGTACACAATTTGAAAATCACCATACTCGAAATATATAAAAAAGGGGAAAAAATTGCGACATTTTAATCTTAGTGTCTATAAGAAAAAAATCTAGAAAAGAATTTGAATGAATTGGAAGATTTCGTTTCTGAGATTTCAAAACAAACTACTGTCATAACTGAACGAAACAGGATAGAATTTGGGTATAAACTGTGAATCACAACAAAGTTGCTGGTACATATTGATACCTAATGATTAAATTGTACCTATACAGAGACACGAAGTACAAACTACCAGCATCTATTTGCATCATAAAAAACACGTTTTCTAAAAATACCATTTTCTAAAATATACCATACATATTGGAGTAAAATCGTTATCATTTTCTTCCATTATCTTACAAGTACCAGAAAATAATACATCAACAAATTTTAACGAACATCCGCCATTTTTAACATTGCAGGGCTATATTAATACAGAAGATACAGATGTTAAAGGTATTTTTGAAGTCAGTATATTTGGCTCCCTTGTATTGGTTGAACCATGGGTTTTGTTGAAAACAATAGGTGTTAAAACGATCCTATGTCTTTAAGCACAGGGAATGAATTAAATTATTCCAGAAGGAGAGGGGGGGGGAGATAATGTGAGATACTGCTGTTTACTGTTTAAAGGGGGGGCTTACCGCTCGGTAATGTGAGATACTGCTGTTTACTGTTTAAAGGGGGAGGCTTACCGCTCGGTAATGTGAGATACTGCTGTTTCCTGTTCAAAGTGGGAATTAAATGTATTATGTGCTCACATTAATACTTTTAATAAGTGTGTAAAGTGCCTTGTGTAACCATTTAAATTTATAAGAATAGTTTTATAAGCAAACTAGTATTTTTTATCAGTAAAATACACTAGTTCAAGAAAACCAAAACCAAAACGTTTGTTTGTTGAATTTCGTGCAAACCTACTCGGGGCTATCTGCACTAGCCGCCCCTAATTTAGTAGGGAAGGTATTTAGTCAACACCACCCACTGCCAACTCTTGGGCCACTCTAATAGAAAAGTGAAATCGACCGTCACATTATAACGTCTCTAAAGCTGAAAGAGGGGCATATTCGTGGTAGGATTCGAACCTGCTGATTACGAGTTGAGCGCCATAACCACAAAAACGTAATAAGAGAAATATACAAAATACTTCAATCGCTACCAAAGTAAAATCATCTCGTAACCTACATAAACTTCATGTGACAACCCTTTTGCAAACAGCTAATAAACAAGGTCTAATCGTTAATATGCCCTTACTGTGGATTCGTGTAATAAACAAGGCCTAATCGTTAATGTGCCCTTACTGTTGATTCGTGTAATAAACAATGCCTAATCGTTAATGTTCCCTTACTGTTGATTCGTGTAATAAACAAGGCCTAATCGTTAATGTGCTTTTACTGTGGATTCGTGTAATAAACAAGGCGTAATCGTTAATGTGCTTTTACTGTGGATTCGTGTAATAAACAAGGCCTAATCGTTAATGTCCCCTTACTGTGGATTCGTGGTTCTGGCCCGTTCCTAGAAAAACCCGCTCCACTTTATGGAGCTGTGAGTGTGCCTTAAGAGTGACCTTCAAACCTCACTATGTTCGATTAGAGTAAATGAAGAGTTGGTGGGAAGCTGCTTGTTACCTAGGTGTCTTTAATCAAGAGTTGATGGGAAGTTGCTTGTTACCTAGGTGTCTTTAATCAAGAGTTGATGGAAAGTTGCTTGTTACCTAGGTGTCTTTAATCAAGAGTTGATGGGAAGTTGCTTGTTACCTAGGTGTCTTTAATCAAGAGTTGATGGGAAGTTGCTTATTACCTAGGTGTCTTTAATCAAGAAAAGACACCTAGGTAACAAGCAACTTCCCATCAACCCTCTAGTATTTCAGCTCAGAGTGTTGGTGGGAAGTTGCTTGTTACCTAGGTGTCTTTCCTCTAGTATTTCAGCTCAGAGTTAGGAACAACTATGCGCACATAATGCTAGTGTACATTTGCCCAAGTAATCTAAACAAAAGCTAATAAGCGTAAATAAGTTTTTTCATATTTCAACAGGAATAAAAAGTAGCTAATTGGTCATTAAATTTCCTGAACCTGTTAAGCTTTAATTACGTTAGAAATGGATCTGAATAGCGGAAACTGCACGGAGAACAAACAAACTTCAATTTAAATATTTTGTAAATTACTGTGCCTATTTCACTGGAAGTAATCCTAATCATGCAAAGTTTGTGCTGATATTAAAAGGTGGGGGTATTAATTGAAATGGCGGAAAACCGCTCTCATTATTGGAACAGTTAGTGCTAATTAAAAACGTTTTTTTTTTTAGTGATTAAATCAACAAATTGTTTTGCTTTAAATTACTTTTAAGATAAAGTAAAATTTGTAAAAGAAACAAACTAGACGAGCTTAAGTTGATCAATAGATTTTGATTGGATCTGCGTGACGTCATTCATTATAAGAAATTTACAGGGACATCAAAGTATAAAAACAGCTTAATAGTCTTGGCTCACTGTAAAATCGTAAAGTAGTTTTATTTTCTGTTTACTGAGATTCCAGGTTTTAAAGTAGACATACCACAGATAGGCAAGGGAAGGAGGAACTGTAGTCTTCCTTTATAGCCTTCCGTTATTTTATCGGTTGAAAAGCTGCACAATATTGTGGAAAATACTTTTGCAAATTTTGAAGTTTATACAAAGTATTTCAAGGAAAGTTGGCCAAGTATATTTGTATATGGCGGAAGTAATGATTCATGATCTCTTGAACTGCCTATTTCCGAAGTCAAAGAAATCAATCACAGTCAATATATTTGTATCCATGGCGTTAAAATAAGCATTTTGAGCGATGAATTGGAAACTTCCGAATCTTTATATTCTTTTGTATTTTATTCGTTGTTAGACAGAAATAGATTTTTGTAACATCTTATAAACAGACCAGTGTGATGAGAATGTTTTTCATATTTATTGCTTATGCTCAGTTTTGTAAATGCGCACATTTGAAATTGGTACATATCATTTACAAATAAACCGTGTTATACCTAAAGTATTTTCACGGTTGTTTTTCTAGACGAGCCTTTACTACATAATTTGCTAACCCTAACCATAACGATTTGAATATATATATATATTAGGCAAGAAATTAAAGAACTTCTACAACCTTTAATAACTAACTTGGTTCTTCCTCAAATTATTAAATCATATAAATTGTAATAAGACTGTACAGTTTAGTTCGTCACTCATGGCAATCACAATGTGCAATGTTAATTCATAACAGTGAACGGTTTTCAATTTCATTATGTGACGACACGTAAACTTAGGTTTGTTTTGCCTCTAGAGGGCGAGAAGTTTAGTTCTTGACTCAAACAAAAATTTGAAGAATAACAAGGACCTGTTCAAATGAGAACCCGGAGAGTAACGAGGACTTGTACGAAACTAATGAGTGAGACATGAGAGAGGGGACACGAATCTTTTCCTGATTTTTTTCTGTTTGGATCGGTCTTAGCTGAGCTAATATTACTTAAGAAACGTAGAAGAGCATCTGTTTTTACAGACAAGCAATCTCGTTACTTCTGAAGATTTACTTCTGTGAGAACACATTTAAACCGTAATACTTTGGGAACCTAAGCGCCAATATGCAACGCCTTACACAGTTACTTGATTAAAAATCAGATTTTCTGTGCCTTATTTAGATTAATATGAATGGACTGAAATATCTTTTTTTTTTTGAATTATGATATGTTTCGAGCGATGAAATATTGCCCGCTTTACGACATCTTTCTGAAACCGTAATAATACTATTCAATAGCTACGTTTCATTTCCGAGGGTTGTAGGTTGATATATTGCTATAAGGTTTGGTTGGAAGTTCGCGCAATGTCTGTTCGGCAATAAAGGTAATTATGTTGCACTAAAAGACTCGTTTCGGTACTGTAACAAAGTATATCATTGAAAAGGGTGGTGAGAAAGTGATATAACACGTGACTCTGTGTTTATTTTATTGTTAAAGTAACAAAGGCATTTCACATCATCCATTGGAAAAAGATACGCGTCCATAGCCATACTGTGCACTGTTGTGCTTTACAAGTGAAACACGTAACTATGAAAGAGAGTCTCGTGCAGTTTCTCAGCAATTTTACAAGTAACGCGTGTTTGCATAATGTTTCGCATCGGTCTACATAAACCCTATTGCACTGAGACATCCATATTGTATACGGTCTAGCATAACCAGGTGGTTAGGACGTTCCACTCGCAATCTGCGGTTCGCGGGTTCGAATTCCCGTTCCACCAAACATGCTCGCCCTTTCAGCCGTGGCGGCGTTATTATGCGACGGACAAACCCACTATTCCTTGGTAAGAGTGGCCCAAGATTTGGCAGTGGTTAGTAAAGCTGCCTTCCCTCTAGTATTTCACTGTTAAATTAAGGCTGGCTAGCACAGACAGCCCTCGTGAAGCTTTGCGCGAAATTCGAAACAAACCTTATAGAGGCCATGAAGTATATAAGTAAGCATTTGATCCAAATTTCTGTTGTATTACTATATTAATGATTTTATGAAAACAATATGTGCGTCAAAAGTAAACTTACAGAACTTAATGGCTATTTTTGTGTACTATACCAAAACTCGCTTTTATATTGTTCAGTCCAAAAAGACGTCTACTTTTCCTCTTTCGTTGTATGTTTCACTTTCTTTCTTCTGTGCTCCATGTGGTTAGAGCGCTTGACTTGCAATCCACTATTCGTTGGTAAAAAGAGTAGCCCGAGAGTTGGCGGTGGGTGGTGATGACTAGCTGCCTTCCCTATAGTCTTTCACTGCTAAATTAGGGACGACTAGCGCAAATAGACCTCGTATCACGATCGTGATTACGCTATCCTTCTCATATAGATACTTTACTAACGTGTTACTTGGTGCCAGTAATGAATAGCAGTGACGTAATGAACTTGCTATTGTAACTTACTCGGACGTGATACACATGTTGAGTTGATGGTTTTTGTTGCATTTATAATGATGTACTGACTTTTATTACCTTAACAAATGGTAACGTACAATGTATTTATACACATATACACGCAAGCTGCTGAGACAAGAAATAATGTTTAGTTTTGAGCCGATATATTTGATGCTGTGGCATATTTAGCTCTCAGCTTCTAGAATTTCCCTTACAACGACTGCAGTGTCGAGACGTAATAAATAGTTTATGTTGAAATACATTTTAATACGACCCTCACCAAGTAATTATTTCTTGACTCAAGCTGTAACGTGAAATGGTTTCGACATTGATGATGTAGCTGCCGTTACATTCAAATGAGTTTTAAAGTAAGTTCCAAATTTACATATAAAACACATCATTGTATTTTATTTTATTAAAAATTAGTCCTTGAAAGGCATGAAATTTAACATTCTTTTATAAAGGTATTAGTGCCGTCTTCTGTATTTTGTACCTTAACAGTCAAATGCAAGGAGATTAAGTTAAGTAACAACGTCGTAACATCATCAGAATATTAATTATGCTATTGTTAAATTTGTCTCATTTGCGTTTTTCGTTTTGCTAGTTTATTTAAAGTTATAAATGATATAAAATATTTTCGCTTTTCTGGTGTGGCAATCTTTGATTGCCTTAGAGCAAAGAAACATTGGGCTATCTGCTGTGTACACCGCGGGGTATAGAACCCCGGATGTTAGCGTTGTAAGCGGGGGACGTGTAGTAACCTCTAATGGCTAAAATTGTAATATGAAAAAGAACAACAAATTTGTTCTGCACAAGTAGTTGATTATATATAAAATATATATTTCTCCCGTTTGTTTTCCTGAAAGTTTTAGTTTTGTTTTTATTGAAAGTATGTGGATAGATAAACTGCTTTATTTTG
>NW_013666548.1:237642-240353 GCF_000517525.1 Limulus polyphemus | reverse complement strand
AAATAAAATAAAGCCTTATGCAACTTTGAGGTGTTTGATATAAAATAAAATAAAACCTTATGCAACTCTGAGGTGTTTGATATAAAATAAAATAAAGTCTTATGCAACTTTGAGGTGTTTGATATAAAATAAAATAAAGCCTTATGCAACTTTGAGGTGTTTGATATAAAATAAAATAAAACCTTATGCAACTCTGAGGTGTTTGATATAAAATAAAATAAAGTCTTATGCAACTTTGAGGTGTTTGATTCACCTCAAAGTTGCATAAGGCTTTATTTTATTTTATGTTATAATGTGACGATGAATCTCATTCTTTGTTGGTAAAGAGTAGCCCAAGAGTTGGCGGTGGGTGGTGTTGGATAGCTAACTTTCCCCTTATCATACCATTTCGAAATTAGGGACGACTAGTGCAGATAACCTCCGAGTTTGCTCTAAATTCAACATACAAACAATCAGCAAAATAGCGGGATTTGACTGTTACTGTTATAACGCAACCACAGCTCCAAAGTTTTATTCAATGGAAAATTGCCAGTAAAAAGTTTGTTGTTTATTGCCGTTAACCAAGAAGCTAAGTTTCATTTTTTTGTGAAACCTGTACACCTACATGTTCGGAAACAGATTGAATTCCAATTATTCGTCATTTCATTCAATCTGCTCAACACTTGTTTATTACGCTGACTTATGTTATTAAGTAGCTTAATCTAATATTCTTATTGATTTGGAACGAGGCGTGGCTAAGTGGTTAAAGTGTCGGGACTATCAATCCGATGATTCATGGATCACGTCCCCTTACTACATACAAAAAAAGAGAGAGAGAGATCCGTATTTTTGGGGGCGTGTGTGCTACGTAAGAGTTTCAGTCACGTCATATTATTCAGTGAGACAAAAGTTGTCCAATTATTGATTATTGGGGAAGCCAAGCTGCTGCCTTCCCTCTACAAGTTCAAAATTAGAGACGGCTATACGTAGAGTTTTTTCAGTGAATTTTCGAGAAATTCCTAAGACAAACAAGAAACTATAAAACGTTTTTAGAACTTTAATTCTGACGCTTACTTATATGATTCTTCAAGAGTTTACTTAATGCGTCACAGACTGATTGTCATTCTTAGTCACGGTTTCTTTAATAGTAGTCATTTCAAAATTTAAAAAAGTTTTACTTAATTTTATATATTTTGATATCATACATTAAACCTAAACTTTAAACCTATTTCACGGAGACTTGCATAACGCTCGTTAAGGGGGTAGTTTAACTGATAGTCGAACTGAAGATAACATCTTTAAAACCAAAGTCGATTGTTAACAGTTAAGCATAAAGTTAAAAGAAGGCTATCTGTGCCGTGTCTACCACTGCTATCGAAACTCGGTTTTTAGTATTATGAGCCTTCATATTTACAGTTGAGCCACTGGAGGGGGAGAGGGGTAGGAAAGAAAGAAAAATATAAATGTTTAACCGAATAAGCATATATGATATATCTTTTGTTTTGCACCTAACAGTCATGTAGAAATGTATTTCCTGATAAATCTGATGGCAAAGTCTACAAAGTGAAGATCACAGAGTTAAAGCAAGATAACCCGTCTTGAAACCTATCGTAATGTTGTGTATAACACTAAATCTACCTAGTCTTAACAATTAATTTGAGATACGTACGAGTAGAAAAAAAAAAGACTAAAATCCTGAGTTAAAGACCTGCGTTGGGTTGGCGAGTTTCTATTTACTTTTCGGAAATTATCTCTCTCTGAAGCAATAGCTCAGTATTTTCGTTTTAGACACTAATTTGTTTTTCAACTGAAATGTTCATGAATAAACTTGACAAGAAATACACACTCTTAGGTTAGTGTGAATAATTTACTCAAAATACTTTTGTACTCAATGCTAAAAGCTAAAAGGGAGAGCATGTTTGGTAAGGGGATTCGAACCCGAAATCCACAAATTGCCAGTCGAGTTTCCTAACACTGTAGAATGTGTGTGTGTGTAGTAAAAAATAAAGCAGTTTATCAATTCACGTATTTCCAGTATAAACAAAATAAAGCAGTTTATCTATCCACATATTTCCAGAATAAACAAAACTAAAACAAAAATAAAGCGGATTATCTATCCACATATATTTCCAGTATAAACAAACATAAAGCATTTTATCTATCCACATATTTCCAGTATAAGCAAAATTAAAACAAAAATAAAGCAATGTATTTATCCACGTATATTTCCAGTATAAACAAAAATAAAGCAATGTATCTATCCACATATATTTCCAGTATAAACAAAAATAAAGCAGTTTATCTATCCACATATATTTCCAGTATAAACATAAATAAAGCAATGTATCTATCCACATATACTTCCAGTATAAACAAAAATAAAGCAATGTATCTATCCACATATATTTCCAGTATAAACAAAAATAAAGCAGTTTATCTATCCACATATATTTCCAGCATAAACAAAAATAAAGCAATGTATTTATCCACGTATATTTCCAGTATAAACAAAAATAAAGCAGTTTATCTATCCACATATATTTCCAGTATAAACAAAAATAAAGCAGTTTATCTATTCACATATATTTCCAGTATAAACAAAAATAAAGCAGTTTATCTATCCACATATATTTCCAGCATAAACAAAAATAAAGCAATGTATCTATCCACATATATTTCCAGTATAAACAAAAATAAAAGCAATGTATCTATCCACATATATTTCCAGTATA
>NW_013666548.1:227828-236701 GCF_000517525.1 Limulus polyphemus | reverse complement strand
ACTTTATTTTATTTTATATCAAACACCTCAAAGTTGCATAAGACTTTATTTTATTTTATGTCAAACATCCATATTTCAGATTGTTGTAATAAAAATATTACATCACGGCTTTATCATAAATGTTCTAAATCTAAGTTTCGACACCTAGCAGTAAGTTTACGGACATACAACGCTAAAATCCGGGGTTCGATTTCCCACAGCGGACACAACAGATAGCCAAATGTGTCTTTGCTCTAAGACAAAACAAATTCCTAGTGTTAAACTATTTCTTCCTTTTGCTTTTCATTCACTGGAGATAAAAGTTTAGTTTGTGTTGTTAATACTAAAATTTACAGAAGCATTTCTTCTTATTTGGGGTCCTCCGGTGAGTCAGTGGTAATTTTACGGACTTACAACGATAAAATCTCAGGTTCGATTCCCCGCGTGCCCCCCCCCCCCCATCGATTTTTATTTGGGAGAATAATTATAGTTTATAGGAAGGGATATTATTTTATAATAAATGGTTTTAGTTTGTTTTATCACATGGTACTGGAGCCCAGTAGAGAAGAAACATAGCACCCAAATAAGCAATATAAAAACTATAGGAACTTGATATAATACAATATAATAGGAATAAATAAAAATGATAAAACATTAATATGATGGAAATATACTAGTAAATGGAACAATTTCTAAAACTATTTTATAATATTTATTACAAAATAATATTCATAAACCATCTAGTTTTGTGTGAGGATTATTTCAGTAGATTTTTCTTTCAGAATTTACGCGCAAAGTTACACAAAGGGATATTTGCGCACAACCCTTCCTAATTTTGAGCCTATAAACTAGAGAGAGAGAGAGGGGGAGCTGGTCAATAGCACTCACCACAAAATAGAGATATCCGACCGTAGATAACTCTTACAGCGCGTTTTGAGAAAGTGATTTTTTTCTAGTTCTTTTTTTTTTTGACTCACTGTTGCATGTAATTTGAAAATTTGTCAGAAGTGAAAAATTTGCACATACAAAGGGAGATATTGTGACCTGTTTGTGTGCACGGACCTTGACGTAGAAAGGCAGACAAAATATGACATAAATTGTTTCAGATATGAGAGAACATGTCAAAAACTTGATTTTTTATTTACACGTACTTTCATTTCATTTAAATCCATTTTCATCATAATAAAGAATATATACATATATAAGAACAGTAAATCATTTAAAGTAAAAATAAATCAAAGTCCAAAAAACACAACCTAGAAAAATATTTATTTACATTATTTTCCAATTTTGAAAATTGAACCCCCCTGATTGAACCTCCTGATTTCAGGTACAGATATCGATTTAAGGAAACAGCAACTCGAATCTGTATATACTGTTAATTCTTTCGTACAGCGTTTGTCAACAGCATCTTACATTTCAGCATGTCACACTTTTAGATCAATTGTTTACCCTAACAATTAATGTACATGTTTTCCTAGTACACATACTTCGCGTAGTTTTATTGCGTTTGGGAGGGCTTAGGGAGCACAACTATTAGGACACTTGATTTATGATAATACGTTGAGTTAACTTTGATCGTTAACTATTCGATACTTTGTGCTATTTCAGACTGTTCGGATTGTCCTAAAAGTTTGTGAACTTGTTTCTTTTACTCCAGGCTAAGTCAATAAAATCGATATGAGAGTAGGAAAAACCGGAAATGTTATTTATTGATGATTTATTTCCGAAAGGGTTTTACGAGCTTCTAAGTAACGAAGAAGAATGGCTGAAAACATGTAGAAGTCTGTTCAGAAGAGGACTTTGAGGCCTTGCCATTCTTTGAAAAATTAAACACACTTACATAGGGTTAAAATGTGGATGATTAGAACAACTTTAAACAGGATGGCTAACATTTCAAAATTTGCTCAATCCATATCTGTTTAATGTTCATTTTTGAGTTAAGTTATTTAATACCTAAATTATAGTTTATTCGTTAATAAAGACGAATAATTGATTATAAAATTTAGATATTAGCTCCGACGATCTTAATATCTTTCATCTGCAAAAAATGTTTTTGATTAATGTAAAATTAACTTTACAAACATATGCATGCAAAAGTATTTGTTTCAATGTATTGCAAAGAATAAAGGTAAAAAGCTGTAAAACGTGTAATATTTCTCTTAAGAAATGATAAACTATTATAATTATGTTGTTATCTAGAATTGTTGGATTATAATTTTATAATGATGATTATGAATAACTCAAGAAAAAAGGTAAATTCATATTTAGGCTTAGCGCATTAAGCTGCTATTTTAACGTTAAGTTTCGGTTAAGAGTATTGATTTTCGAAGTTTTATAATTACATATGTTATCGAGTTAAAAACAAGTTATAAGAGTGACAGTCAAATCTCACTATTCGATTAGAGTAGCCTAAGAGTTGGCGGTGGGTGGTGTTGACTAACTGCCTTCTCTCGAGAGCTTATAATTGTAAATCCTACTTTTATAAAATAATTATTATATAATCGAGCAATGTCTTATAAGTAATTCTTTACTCATACAAGTCCCCACTCTGGTTGCTTATGGTAAGTCTGAGGGCTTATAACGCTAAAATTCGGTTTTCGATGCCCACAATGAGCAGAGCACAGATAGCCCACTGTGTAGCAAATATATATACTCATTATAGTTTATATCGTAATATTTGGACGATACTTTCTTCAAATCCTATTATTAGAAATGAATCCGTTGATGTGCAATAAGTGCGAACTTCATTAACAACCGCACTTGACTCGCAAAACCTACTAATTGTAGATTTTTTATTTATCAGAATGCTTACGGCATCGCGTAAGTATTAGCTCAGGAAAGACGTTTTTGGCACACTAGTTTGCCTTTGCAATCAGCAGTAGACAAAAGTGGCTTTTTTTCCCCGAGCTAATAATATAAGGCCAGCATCACAAGGTTATCTTTCAAGCAATAAGAGAAAATGTATCCTCAAACAAGCGACTTACAAGTTATCTAAGGCTACTTAAAGAACACTCAATAAAGAACACCGGCAACAAAGCGAAGCCTTCGAAGTTAGTCTTTGACACATGAACTTGGACACAATGATTTATTTAACATTTTAATAATAAACACAATTATATTGAAATGAAGTGAAATGAAAGTGTCCAGTTAAGCATTTTCTAAAGCAATGCATAAATATATATATATTTAAAGACCGTATTTTTTATGTCATTTAGAAAATTTAGTTTTTCTGCCGAGAAATCGTAATAGAATATTTTTTGCTGTTGTTTGTTTATTTTTAAACACAAAGTTACAAAATGGGCTATGTTTGTTATAAGCCCTCAGATTTACCACTGAGCCACCAGGGGAATTTCTTATTATTAAAGCATTTTTCAAACATGGAGGGGTGGGGTTGAAGCCCGGCATGGCCAGATATGGCTAGGGTGCTCGACTCGCAATCTGCGGGCCGCGGGTTCGAATTCCCGTCCCACCAAACATGCTCGCCCTTTCAGCCGTGGGGGGTTATAATGTGACGGTCAATCCCACTATTCGTTGGTAAAAGAGTAGCCCAAGAGTTGGCGGTGGGTGGTGATGACTAGCTGCCTTCCCTCTAGTCATACACTGCTAAATTAGGGACGGATAGCGCAGATAGTCTTCGTGTAGCTTTGCGTGAAATTAAAAACAAAACAAAAACAATCCAAACATGGGAACTTTTACTTTAAATTTACAAGTTACTTATTACAATCTACATTTAGCTGAAAACGTGTTTACATGCATTGTATTACTTCTGTGAGTAAAATTGTTTTAATATGTGCAGAATAATTTTTTTTTTGTTTTTGCAACATTAAAGTACTTAAGGCACATTTTGTCTCAATAGACTTGGAAATCCTAGGACTCAGACGTAATGGTATACTTCACCGAGAATCCTTTTGTGGATTAAATTTTCCATATGACACTTAAACGAAATACTTCAAAAATCATACTGAAACATGTTTTTGTTTATGTAGAGTTTGAATCTATTAATTACAAACTGGTATCTGGGGAAGAGTTTATTTATTTATATTTTACTAAAGTAGAGAAATAGCCAAATGACAGAACCAAATCAGTGCCAGGAAGAAGAGTGATAAGAGTCTGCGTGTTTGTTTTTAATTACACCCATCAATGTAGTTCTACATATCGTTTGATTGGTATAAGCTTTAAACGCTCCCACATTGATATTTAGTTATAGAACATAATTGATTTATATGGTCAAAGCGGATATCAAATCAAGGTTAGCTCTGCACTTATTTGATTAATGCAGAAAAGAAGGACGTTCTGTAGACATCTACTTAATGAGCACCAAATATAACTTGATTAGATGTAAACGAATGCGATTGTTTTTTCCACAACTGGAATATTCTGTAGCCAGTGATTTGATAAGAGAGATCGTTTATTTAGACAAGAAGAACTTAATTGATAATTTTTTATACAATTCAGTCAGTACTGTATAAGGATTTACGTCTCAGTTCAATGTAAATTTAGAGGCGAATGCATTAACATTTGATTACTGATTTTGTTTATTGGACTGTATGCTTGAAATAAAATTTGTCTAAGATTTTGAAGTAGCAAAATATGTTTTATAAAACCCATACGTGGCTTGGTGGTTGGTGGCGCTACACTCGCAATTGCGGGTGGTGGATTCGAATTCCTTCATTGAACGTGCTCTCCCTTTCAGCCGTGGGGGCGTTATAGTGTGACTGGTTTGGTTTGTTTTGAATTTCGCGCAAAGCTATACGAGGGCTATCTGCGTTAGCCGTCCTTAATTTAGGGATGAAAGACTAGAGGGAAGGCAGCTAGTCATCACCACCAACCGCCAACTATTTGGCTACTCTTTTACCAACGAATAGTGGGATTGACCGTCACATTATAACGTCTTCACGGCTGAAAGGGGCGATCTTGTTTGGTGGGACGTGGCTTCGAACCCGCAGATTGCGAGTCAAGCGTCCTAACCACCTGGCCATGGCGGGCTTATAATGTGCCAGTCAATTTCACTTTTCCATGGTAAAGAATAGCTGTAAAGTTGGCGGTGAGTGATACTGACTAGCTGCTTTCGCTCTAGTGTGTTACTTTTAAATTATGGATGGCTAGCGCAAATAGCCCCCGAGTAAATTTGCGCGAAATTCAAACAAACAAAGAAACAAAACCCATAATACTATAACATAATGTAAGTTTTAAAGACTTTTACTGTGGGTACTAGAATCTATGATGCAGTAAAATAAACAAACAACTGTTTCGGCAATAAGAAGTTAGATTTACATTGAGTGCTATAGAAATATTCGGACGGGGCTGATTCTTAGGCAAATTGTTTGTTTGTTGAATTTCGCGTAAAACTACTCGAGGGTATTCTGCTAATTTTCAAGTGGTAGATTAATGAGAAGGAATCTCTGAGCAAAGGAAGATAGTATAACAGTTGTGTTTAATGCCCTGTCAGTGTGAGGAAATTAACAGAAGTATTTAAGCGCATTTAATTAAATTTATTTTTGTCGAGAGGAAATGTAGTTCCGACAGTCAATTTATATAAAAAGTTCAAGGAGAACTATCAGTGACTCTATACAGTAGGAATAGTTTCTGTTTCTGGGGTATTGTCACCCAAACTGCATCAGCCAGAAGCACAATATGTAGTTTGAAACAAATCTTAGGTTAAATGTGAAAGACAATTCAATATCTGTCATGCAGTAAGAGAAATAAATCCCCAAAGTAAGACAAAAACGTACGTCTTTTTCTGCCCTGTTTTCCAATAAATAAAGTGACTTTTGAAACCCCGTATCTATATTACACAACATCCAAATTTCCATAACGTTATTTGTTTGTCAACAGCACAATATACTAAAAAAGATGCGTCTTGCTGTGACGTTCACGTCGTTTATGTTAAATTATTTATTCGTGTTTTTGAAAAGAGCATTCTCTCGCGAAAAATGAAAAATATATATGGAAGACCGTCCTATAGTCGGATCGAAGCTGCAACAGTGTGACTAACTCGAGGCTATACTGTAGGTCGCATACAAAACACGTGCTTCTAAAACATGGCCTTCACCAGCTGCGTGACATGGTTTTGTTTGGGGGAGAAATTGGAAAATATCAGCCTCTTCCGATAAAGTGGGCAGGGGCAGCTATACACGAAATATATTTTATCATTGACTAATCTAGGGTTCAACAGCCAACAGCCAAAAATAGTAACACTGAACGCACTTTGTGTATGTGTGTGTGTCAAATAAGAAATTTTATCAATAACCAAACATTGTCATGTTAAAAAACAAAGTCCAGTTATAAATCACAATTCAGGCATATAGAGTAGAGACATAAGACACACATACAGGCCAAATTAGAAGTTACAATTAAGACAACCCTGGCCCACACCATGCAAGTTGGCACAATTGTAAATGATGTTTGGGCCCAGGTTACCCACGTTGTTTCATGTAGCTCATCTTGTGTGTTTAATTACAACGGATGAAGTTAACAGTAGCAGGTGAACGTTGTTGCACATATTATAACAACGTTACTACTACTACTGCTAATAATAATAATAATAATAATGAAAACAATAGTAGATTGAAACTCCCTAGTTGTTTTCTCTAGATTAATAGTGATGGAATCCGAAGCGTCAAATAAACGTGTTTCATTATTACTGCCGTCATCTGATTCTAGTTACCCGACATTTGGAGCTCTGTGTGAAGCTTTGACTTCTTTATTATAGAAAGTTTCAGTTTGTTGTAAAGAGCGCAGAGAAGAGTTAAGACACTACGTGGATTTAGGATATATTAAGAAATAGCATAACATAACATTGAAGGACAACAAGGAACCTATTGGTCCAGCTAGGCCGTCCCATCCACTCAAAGTTATTGTTCGAATATCTGTGGATCTCTTCCTTAAACTCTTTTAAATTAACTACATCTACAACATCTGAAGGCAACCCATTCCAGAGGCCAATCACCCTGTTAGAAACATAGAGATGTCTTAGCTGGAGATGGCTCCTACCCTTCCATCCCTAGTTTTACTATTCTTTCCATTAAATACTACAAATTCCTTTAACTATCTTACAAACCTCAGATTCTCTCTAACGTTTTTATTCCAAGGGAAAACAAGTTCAAAGATCTTAACCTATTCTCGTATGACAACCTTTCCATCCCTGGTATCATTCTAGAAGTCCTCTTCTCAACCATTTTCAATAATTCAATATCCTTTCTAAGAAGAATGTATCAAAATTTGCACTTCTTTCTACAGGCAAGTGGAAGAGTAAGGACAATATGGATGTGATTTTCAAAATATAGAAGAATTTATTGGAAGTCGTTTGTATATCTGAACTGATTATGGTGCTATTTGTTACCACGTGTTAGGTAGACTACAAGTCTAGTAGAATTTATTATTTTGGAGTAATTTACTCATGACGTGTTGAGTGTTGATAGTACAGAGAGGTTAAGTTATTGCTAGATTGGTACATAGTTGTGAAAAGTTATTTGGCTCTTGATCGGTGCAACATGCATGGGCTCAGTCATGTCATTGTACTCGCTCTTATATCTAAGAAAGTACTTACTTTGATCGGTGCAACATACATGGGCTCAGTCATGTCATTGTACTCGCTCTTATATCTAAGAAAGTACTTACTTTGATCGGTGCAACATACATGGGCTCAGTCATGTCATTGTACTCGCTCTTATATCTAAGAAAGTACTTACTTTGATCGGTGCAACATGCATGGGCTCAGTCATGTCATTGTACTCGCTCTTATATCTAAGAAAGTACTTACTTTCTTCATATTGGTTTTCTCTATGTGATATGTATTCATGAAGTTTTAACACGACTTCTGAAAACAATAGCATTTTGTAACGACTTAAGTCGAAATCTTTACCCTCAACTACAGGCAAGTACTGTGCAATATTTTTATTTACTGTATTTACTAAGATTAATACGCACTGTTGTCAGCGTTTAATGTAAGAGATAAACTTGCCAGCTTCTGCGTTAAAAATTAACTTTGGGTATATCTTACAAAGAACTGTGAAAAATACACTGTCTAAATGACAGCTTGCCGAGTTAAAATAATTTATTTTCGTATGTTAACACATTGCTTTCATTTAGGATATAAAACATCAAACATAGCTAATTACAGGACATTCTAAACAGCATTATATTTAAGAATATATATATATTAACCATTGTTAAAAGGAAACAAATATACTCGTTTTTAAATAAACTTTTTTGATGGTTTTATTTCTCAAAATGCTTCCACCACCCCTTTTTCAAAGGCATGCACTAAATACCTGTAATTCTAGATTTTTGTTAGAAGACCGACTGATGAGGTCAATTGGATAACTTCCAAATCTCGTTATTACATGACGAGAATGAATCCATGATCTCTACTGTTGCTGCAACGGCCCGGCATGGCCAGGTGGTTAGGGCGCTCGACTCGCAATCTGAGGGTCACGGGTTCGAATCCCCGTCACACCAAACATGCTCGCTCTTTCAGCCGTGGGGGCGTTATAATGTGACGGTCAATCCCACTATTCGTTGGTAAAAGAGTAGCCCAAGAGTTGGCGGTGGGTGGTGATGGCTAGCTGCCTTCCCTCTAGTCTTACACTGCTAAATTAGGGACAGCTAGTGCAAATAGCCCTCGTGTAGCTTTGCGCGAAATTCAAAAACAAACAAACAAACTACTGTTGCTGTCATTTCTAGAGCCATTAATGTACACTAAGTGGTCACAAGTAAATAGACACCTAATTTTTCGTCATTTATCTGATTTATGCTAACTAATTTGTGTTCACAGAGCATTATATAAATGAAAAATGGTCCGCACACTAATTATATTGTGCTACAACATGCCTAGAACTCAAGGTTCTCTCGAGTTGTCAGACTTTGTTAGAGGTAGGATAGTTGGTCAA
>NW_013666548.1:216287-226828 GCF_000517525.1 Limulus polyphemus | reverse complement strand
AACTTCGAAGAGCGATCTACTCCAAGTTTTGTAGCAAGAGTGGGCGAAAATCCCGCAATCTAAAATTGACGAGATGATTCTCACGATGCCCCAAAGGATCAACGAACTCCACGAAGCGAAAGGAGGATCTACTAAATATTAATTAAATTATAAATATATCAATTAATGTGAATATGACTGAAAAATTATTTTTTTCTGAAAAAGGTGGTGTCTATTGACTTGTGACCACGCTGTGTATATTATCACAATGCTGTATGAATTAGTACCCATCCCACTGTAAAACTACGGACACAAATATGTCTGAATATATTTATTACTAATAGTAATTGTTACTTTAGCAGCTCCTTGGGTAGAAGTTATTACACACAAGTAAATAATAGTTAAAGTAGTTGTACTGAACATCAGATGCTGTATCTGTATATCAATTATTACTAGTCACTTATTGGTTAAAAATGGATAAGAAAATGTGACAAACCTTAATATATATTCATGAAAACAGAGTATTATTTAAATCAATATTTTTACATAAAACTGCATCCTTAGGAGGCCCAGCATGGCCAGGTGGATAAGGCGCTCGACTCACAATCTGAGGGTCGCGGGTTCGAATCCGCATGCCACCAAACATGCTCGCCTTTTCAGCCGTGGGGGCGTTATAATGTGACGGTCAATCCCACTATTCGTTGGTAAAAGAGTAGCCCAAGAGTTGACTAGCTGCCTTCCCTCTAGTCTTACACTGCTAAGTTAGGGACGGCTAGCGCAGATAGCCCTCGTGTAGCTTTGCGCGAATTTCCAAAAACAAACAATCCTTAGGATGTTAAAATTAACCAAGCATTTAATTGTTATTAATGAAACGCTTACTCTCAGCACAAAACTAAAGTTATTATTTTCTTTTTCTTAGAGATTCATTTCACGATAGTAATACTATATCTCTATTAATTCGAAACGTAATTCACAATCTTATATAATCTTATAAACGTGGGATTGAAATTGCGTTTTATTCTGCAAGTTTCTTGAGGATTTTTTTAAAGAAAATAATTTATATATATCAAAAGAATGAGGAAAGCAATTTGTTAGTTTAAATGTATAAGTCTGAGTTGCCATAGTCACACGCATAAACTAATCGTTATATAATTCAACACCTAGTACATTATATTTTATTGTACAAGGCAGGAAAATATATGTAGGTATTTTACAACCAGAAAAGTGCCCAGAAGTCGAGATTAAGTTATTAGAAATAATATTCCCGTAGCGCTGAAATGTTTTGACAAACAGCTGAATGGAGACGACTATCCTACGTTTAACTTGTTTTTTTTTCTACTTTAACTGCTCCTTTTATACATATGAAAAATTGGGCTGAATATGAACATAAGTTAATTAACTTAATGTGTAATAAGATAATTAATCAAAGTAATTTAGTTATTTATTTTCTTATTTTGTTCTATAATTAATTTTTATTTTAACTCCAGGTTAAAATATCTTCGAGAGATTCAGGAGTTTTAATTTCTATCCAAATTCAAACTTCTTTAAAGCCACCTATAACGCTGAGAGAAGCGAGTTAAAAGCTCAGTGTTGAGATAGATATCTGCAGTCTTGTACGAAATACACATTTCATTCAGTATGGATTTTTCTGTGATTTGTTATTTTAACCTAATTTGTAATCAGTCCGCGCCTTCGAAAATGTCAGGAAAATCTTCAATTATTTAAATATTTTTCAGCGCTTATCGTTCACCACACAGTTACTCTTCGCTCCTATACTAACTAAAAGTTTTTTTTTTTTACCAGTTAATTGGATCAGAGTTGAAGTAACTTCCAAGTTATTTGGAGGAACATTCTAGAATTTATTTATGGGGTTATAATGTAGCCGTTCCACTATTATGTAAATACATTCCATTATTACGTAAATACATTCCATTATTACGTAAATACATTCCATTATTACGTAAATACGTTCCATTATTACGTAAATACGTTCCACTATTACGTAAATACGTTCCACTATTACGTAAATACATTCCATTATCACGTAAATACGTTCCACTATTACGTAAATACGTTCCATTATTACGTAGATACATTCCATTATTACGTAAATACGTTCCATTATTACGTAAATACATTCCATTATTACGTAGATACATTCCACTATTACGTAAATACGTTCCATTATTACGTAGATACATTCCATTATTACGTAAATACATTCCATTATTACGTAAATACATTCCATTATCACGTAAATACGTTCCACTATTACGTAAATACATTCCATTATCACGTATTCCACTCAGTAACAGTAGATTTCTTGGTGTGATTAAAATAAGTTAAACTCTGTTGTTTTCGAATAAAATAACCGTCTAAAGTAATTACTGTGTAGTTACAGTATTGTATCTGTAGATATTATAGAATAATTTATGATTGATATCATAGGGTTATTCAAGTTTTAGGCAAGCTATACCTTAACTTTATGCTTTTTAGCTAAGCCTAAAATGGGAAAAGTATTATATTCAGGTTTAAAAACCAAAACAACTATTCTGTATGATCCAAAACATTGGAAATAAACAAATCCAACCTAAAATGTATTCTTTCTAATGCACTACATATTTATGTGCATTTATAAAACACTTAAATTTATTTTTTTTAGACATTTTATTCAGTGTGGCGTATTCAAAATGCAAAAAAATATGTTTTCTTAATCATCTTTCAAGTTCACGTGAATGCCGTGTGGGCTATCTGTGTTTTGCCCATTACGGGTATCGAAACTCGATTTCTATCAGACTTTCCGATGTCCCCCTGGGGGCGCAATGGTCAGACTACCTACTCGTCATTAACCTTTTAGTTGAAAGTTTTTATTGGTGTAACTAATGGAACGTAAATTTTATTCACACTTCGCCAGTAACAAGACGTCATTTATAAAGATCGTTATTAATGCTTGTATCATGTTTCGTTTAGCATAAAATTAAAATATGTGGGTTCTTTACTTCTTATAGGAAGTGGTGTATAACAAACAATTTATAATAATACTTTTTCTCTTACAAATATATATATATATATTCTAGTAAGATTCAGAATGCAACAAGTTTAATAGAACGTTTCAGTCAGAGCACGTGTAAATCAAAGGTATATATATTAAACATGTATTGCTACTTCATTAAGCATTAGAATTCATCTGATGATATTAATGCTACTTGTGAACCCAACCTGTGTGAGTATTATATATCAATACTCATGTATGTTATCGCAGCTTTTACAGATAGGGTTATTCGATTGTTCTTTTTTTTTTCTTGTAAGCAGACTGTTTATTAAGTTTGTTATTAGAACGTTAGTTTATAATATATATACAGATACATATAGTAATTTCTTTCATGTTAGGCGTGGACTAGGATTTATTGTTCGCCAGCCATTGTCGCAAAAACGTGCTCTGCATTTTGGGGCCGTGGAATCAAAAAAGTAGTCCAAAGTTGGCGGAGGGTAGTTTTGACTAACTACCTTCCTCCTAGTATATCAGTTCAAAATTAGGGATGGATAGGTTGTTTTTCATAAGATTCTGAAACAAACAAACAGTTATTAATTTATCATAGTGCAACGTTTAACAAAAGTTACCCCCCCCCCCCCCAAAGAGGATTCAGTATTAATGTTGTGGGCTTATCAAGCTAATAAACGGGTTGCGATATTTACGGTGGGCAGAACACAAATAGTCTGTTGTGTAGTTTTGTAATTAACAACAAACACAGTGTTATTGTACACGTTTCTTATTACATTTTTTTCGTCATTTGACTAAAACCTTCTTTAAAAAAATTCATTCCTAACACTTTTAAAAGTCTTTGTCCTCAAGTTTATTTTGCTATAATTATTTAGCTTTCATTTCCTGTAATTTTAATTTTCTGTTTAACGGTTCTGTAGTTCTTTTACGTGCTTCTATTTCTTGATCATTTATTGCTTAACGGTTATAACTTCACGATCTATAATTTCATCAACTCACTAAAACTATTCAATGAGAGAAGGTTTAATTTAACCAAAAATAAAGATTATAAAATGCGACTATTCTTCTCAAGTGTGCTGAAAAATATATAAAAAAGTTAAATCCAGAATATGGGTAATTTTCCAAATTAAAAACTCACTACCCGTACTCTTCTGTTGCAAATAGAAATATTTAGTTAATATCTTTAGATGAAGCACTTTATTAAATGCCGTGATCCCACATGCACGTGTACTTGTTTTTTTTTTTGTTTAATGGAAAATTGAACACTGAAAGTTGAAACAATCTTTTTCTAGATTAACAAAAGTTGTTGATTCAGGAAGTTAAATTTTAATTTAATAATTAAACAATCATAATTATATTTTAATAATATAACAATTAATAGATACTTCTAGCAGACTGAAGTTATCAATTATTTAATGTAGTAAAGTGTACATTGACATTACGTAAAACAACATTCGTAGGTTACTACTTCACTAATATAATTAATCAATTATTACAGCGGATTTTTGCCATGTCAAGTCTGAAAATAATTTTTACGTTTGAGAAAAATGATAGAAATAGTTACTTTGCATATTGTAATATTTTTAGTGCAAAGCTACGCAATCGGCTATCTGCGCTATGCCCATCTAAGGAAATCAAAAACCAGAGTTTAGGGTTTAGAGTTTTTAAATTGACTTCTGACCCACCGAGGACATTGTAAATAAAATTATTAATCTTGTATTTGAATTCGTTGAAAAACTAGATCAAGGCCATGGTTCTCATATTTGTTGATCATTTTAATTATGCTAAAAAACGGGTTTCGAAACCCGTGATGGGCATAACACATATAGCTCATTGTTTAAGTTTGTTCTTAAAAACAAAAGATGAATAATAATTTTATTTTAAATACTTTTCCACTCATTGACTGAAAGCGAAAAGTTTATTTGTTTGTAATTAAACACAAAGCTACACAATGGGCTATCGGTGCTCTGCCAAACACGGGTATCGAAACCCGGATTCTAACGTTGTAAGTCCGCAGACATACCGCTCTGCCACTGGGGGGCAAAGAGAAAAGTGAAGAACGAAAACGAGCAGTTTTATATATAAACATATATATTTTTACCTAACCTAAAATGTTTGCAGTGTTTAATCTTAAGCTCATCACGCTCATATACTGACCTAACTGATCAGTCTTGTCATTAGTAGTTTAACTCATGTACAGTCTTTAATAATAAAAAAAGCTATTTGGCACTCGTAACTTACAAGACAGCGATTTGTTAAGCTTTTCTTAACCGAGATTGTGTGTTGTATAGTCTTCGTGTATACTGATAAAGAGATAGCCACGTTAATGATTAAATAAACTAAGGTATTGAAACAAAGGCACAAAAGGCTTTTCTTCCTATCTGGCCCCGTTTGACTAATACTTTATAGTATTTACTACAATTGGAAACGTTATTGGTTTGGTAAGTTCCGTTTATTACTTCTCCGTGCGTTATTACAAGTAATACATTTTTGGAAATAAACATATCCATATTAACTTTTAATTTTATTATTTCGCGAAAAGCCCATTCGTCAAATTCGATTATCATACTCCTTTTGATCGACAACACCGATGTTTTTTATGCACTTCGCCCCCACTATTTTTTTTATGCACTTCGCCCCAACTATTTATTTTTCAATGCACTTCTCTCCCACTATTTATTTTTAATGCACTTCGCTTCCACTATTTTATTATTTTTTATGCATTTCGCCCCCACTATTTGTTATTTTTTTAATGCACATCGCCCCCACTATTTATCAGGCTTAAGGAATACCAATTACTTTGTCTGCTTGTTTTGTAATGCCAATACTAATAAAGTATAACATAACGGCTGATATCACAGTTGTGATAGATGTTCAATATGCATTAAATATTGGCAAAGTGCTATAGTAGCTTTTATTAATTCTCCGTCACTATTGGTTCTTATTTAAACGTTTCCTACTTGTTCAGTTCTTTAGGCTTCATGTTTAGTGATTATGATTCGTAAAAATCTACCACCTTATGTTACGTAATAAAGGCAATTTGCATTTAATTTGTTTTACTTTCTTGGGTAGATTAATTATTAATATATTTGAATATTTCCATGAAAATGTCACTATATATATTTCAACCACTTGTAACATATCCTGAGTGCACACGTATACTTAAAAAACTAAATATTGTCAAAACGCAAGCCTAAATAAACAATGTCTCTACAAGCCATCACAAAGAAAAGTAAAAATATGAACAAGTGATTTTAATAAACTTTGGAAAACAGGAAAACAATAGACTCCTAACACTGCATTGGCAAGTGTTCTTCAGCTCAAAAGTAATTTCAGATATCTGCGACCCGTATATGCACCTTCCATTTTAACTTGCCATTTTCAGTATGCACAGTAAAAAAAAAAAAGAAAAAAGGCTATATCCATAATATTGTTCATAATGTTCATGTTAAGAAAACTTACGGTGTTTCTACTGTTAAATGTAATGAATGTAATTCGGATCGCCATGAAATGTTAAGACAAATGAAATACATTTCAGGTTAACCAACATTTAAACTTATCACACACAATGTGCGGCTGAGGGGTTTGTTTTTATTTTGCATCTACATTAAACAACAATGTTTTACGGTCAACGTAAGTGAAAGAGTCAATGATCTTCTTTCCGTTGCTATATATAAATCAAATATCCTCAGTAGAAGTTTCTTTTAACAGACGCAATTTTTTTAGTAGATCGTATCTTTTCATTACTAAATCTATCATAAGACCCATGCACGCACTGCTAATATACGGGCTAGTTCCCCCAAACCCCTGATAACGTGTACCACGCAACGACTCATGTACTCGCACTACCAAGAATCTGAGCCATTCTCGGAAGATTTTGTTGTTGTTGTTCTGAGTAAGGAATGTGTTAAATTTCCAAACAGCTTTCTTTATTTGATTGTCCTTTATTGAGTGTAACAGTACAGCAAGTCTTGTTTTTTCCGTTGTGTTTTTTACTAGGTTAGCTTTCTTTATTTGATTGTCCTTGATTGAGTGTAACAGTACTGCAAGTCTTGTTTTTTTCCGTTGTGTTTTTTACTAGGTTAGCTTTCTTTATTTGTTTGCTCTTGACTGAGTGTAACAGTACTGCAAGTCTTGTTTTTTCCGTTGTGTTTTTTACTAGGCTAGATTTCTTTATTTGATTGTCCTTGATTGAGTGTAACAGTACTGCAAGTCTTGTTTTTTCCGTTGTGTTTTTTACTAGGTTACTTTTCTTTATTTGATTGTCCTTGATTGAGTGTAACAGTACTGCAAGTCTTGTTTTTCCGTTGTGTTTTTTACTAGGTTAGCTTTCTTTATTTGATTGTCCTTGATTGAGTGTAACAGTACAGCAAGTCTTGTTTTTTCCGTTGTGTTTTTTACTAGGTTAACTTTCTTTATTTGATTGTTCTTGATTGAGTGTAACAGTATTGCAAGTCTTGTTTTTCCGTTGTGTTTTTTACTAGGTTTGCTTTCTTTATTTGATTGTCCTTGATTGAGTGTAACAGTATTGCAAGTCTTGTTTTTCCGTTGTGTTTTTTACTAGGTTTGCTTTCTTTATTTGATTGTTCTTGATTGAGTGTAACAGTACTGCAAATCTGGTTTTTTCCGTTGTGTTTTTTTACTAGGTTAGCTTTCTTTATTTGATTGTCCTTGATTGAGTGTATCAGTACTGCAAGTCTTGTTTTTTCCGTTGTGTTTTTTACTAAGTTAGCTTTCTTTATTTGATTGTCCTTGATTGAGTGTAACAATACCGTAAGTCTTGTTTTTTCCGTTGTGTTTTTTACTAGGCTAGATTTCATTATTTGATTGTTCTTGATTGAGTGTAATAGTACTGCAAGTCTTGTTTTTTTTTCGTTTTATCTTTTTTTTGTACTAGGTTTAATCTAAACCTACTGTACAATAATCTTAATTGCGTATTTAGTTTGCATGTTTTTTGTCCCCCCTTTTCTGGTGTTTTTTGTATCATGTGTACACACTCCTTTCTAGTAATGTGAAAGAACAAAGTAATGACATAAGTTTGTTAGCATGTACAATTAATGTAATACAGTGACAATAAACATGCTACTTTAATCCCCCTGTCAGAAACTTGCTGCTGCATAGGGTTACCAACATTTACGTCATCTCGTGACCTCCCTGAATCTTATAGGAAAGGCTGTGCACACAGAAGTTAAGAAATCAAAAAACATGTACAATAACCTTTTATAAAAGGGCTGGGTTAGTTTTCACTTATGATTGGGTTTGGCACCCTCCTGGAGATATATCTTTTTATTCAACGTTATTCTTGATTTTAATCTTTTTAAATAATTCAGTATGTAAATTACTTAGACTCAGAACCATCATTCTTAAACGTTAGTCGAAAAATTATACTTTTGTTCACACTTAAATCTGGTCAGTTCGAAAATAGCAAGGAACAATGTTGCCTTTCAGATTAATAGTGTTGCCTTTCAGATTATACAGATTCCTCTCACTTCTTTTTAATACTGAGTCCTTTCTCCACTTGGCGGTTATGTTTAATCTGTGAAAGAATAACCAACTATAAATCCCAAGAAGAAGCACTCAGCCTCTTATCTTATAACGATCATGGACGATCTCTTGTTACTTAATTGCATGGGGTTTACGCGGTGAAGTGGTGCTCGTCTTGAAGAAGTCTCTGTGGATTGATGGGCGAGACCCAAATCAGTGCGTTAAAAACGCGGTGGTATAGCGGGGTTATGCAATAACTGCCATGCAGATCTATCTTACTTATACCAAACTGTATATAAAGGTAAACTTCTCCCAGTTAACAGAAACAGGTTACCAATGTTACTTAAACTAAATTTATCTCGTTATTCCGAGTCTCAAATAACTTGATAAGTTTTATACTGAAACAACGTCCTTACGTTTGTTTATGACGTACATTAAACTGTTCCCAATGTTAAATAAGTAATCGCCAACATATTTTAAGTCCAATTATGAACATTTATCGATTTTTAAAAAAACATCCCAATTTTTGGCCATGATTTACCAAAGTAACGTCGTTCCAAACTAAATTACTGAATTTCACCGATTAGTAGAAATAAAGAAATAACGCGTTCAGTATTTCAATATGTTTTATACTCTAGAAATATCATCGAATTGTTTCCAAGTGTTTCCATGACTTTTTATTTCCTTATAGTTATAAACTGACACAGAATTGATAAACGATTTATCGTAGTCTACAAACTTGCATGAAAAACAATTCATTTATTCCAACTTGAAGCCAACATTCCAATTCTTACTAATATTCGGTAACAAAATGTCTTACACAGAAAATAATTGTAGTAAAAACATTCTTATACTGTATGTTGATCAACTTCATGTTTCAAAGGAAGCTAATAAACATTCAAACATGTCAAATGGAAGAAATCAAACAGATGATTGAGTAGATCAACACCCAGTGAAGCATTGAAATACTGACAGGAAGAAATTAAAATAATGATTAATTATTCGAAAATTGTTGAAAACGAGTTATTTTGTCTTTGCAACCCAAAAACTAATTTATGTTTATTAATTCTTTTGTGTATCTAGTTAGATTTGTATTTTTTTAAGTATGGGCTAATTTCATGGAAATTGATAAAAATTACGGTGGCAATGATGCCCTTTAGGTGCAACTTGAAATAAAATTACTGTGGAAAACGCAAAATATTTTTTGTATATAGTGGTTTGGTTTGTTATAGATTTCACGCAAAGCTACACGAGAGCTATTTGCGCTAGCCATCCCTAATTTAGCAGTATAAGACTAGAGGGAAGGCAGCTAGTCATCACCATCCACGGCTTCTCTTTTACCAACGAATAGTGCGATTGACCGCCACATTATAATCCCCCACGGCTGAATGGGCGAGCATGTTTGGTGTGACGGGGATTAGAACCAGCGACCCTCAGTTTGCGAGTCGAGTGCCCTAACCACCTGGCCATGCCGGGCCGATGTAAATAGTGAGATACTATGATGCAATTCCATACATACCGAAAAAAAAAGCAAAACAAACAAAAAACAGGTGGTACTAGAAAAAGAAATGACTTTGGGTTTCAGGTTCATACATGTTTCATCTAGTTTAAGAGTTCGTTGAGCTAGTAAAGATACATATATATATATAGCAGCTTGATGTTTAAGACGTTTCTTATACAATAATTTATTGCTAGTTAAATCTGAATGTTAAATATGAATATACAGCTTCGTCGCGTTGTTTTGATGGACGCTCCAGAAGATGATTACCAGGCTCATGTCGTTCTACATTAGCGGTCCTCGGCTTCTTCTGAAGATATTTTGTATAACTATGCCTCCAGTTACGTACAGTGTATTTTTCACATTAACATATATTTTGGCAAAGAAGTAAATGTATGCAGCTGTTTGCCAAATTTGAATATTTCTGGTTTTCTAGTGTTTTAAAAAGTAAGTGCGAAAATACTCATCAACATGCCATATTTTGATTTATGTTTGGCAGGTGACTAATATTCTATTTACAAGTGATTGAACCATGAGTTGCAAACAACCTCTTACATGTTTCTCTCAGTTTTCAGATCT
>NW_013666548.1:213406-215699 GCF_000517525.1 Limulus polyphemus | reverse complement strand
CTTCCTATTGGAGTTACTGTTTTAGTGTCTTCCTATTGGAGTTACTGTTTTAGTGTCTTCCTACTCTACTCTGTGAATTCGTGGATTAAATTGGGTTATTATGAAACTTAAGAAAGATAATTTGATTATAAAGATAGTATAGTGCTTTGAAAACATAGTATCTAGTTACCCGTGTGTGTGTGCATATTTAAAAGGATAATCGTACTTCATAGGAAAACTGGCATATGCTAATGCATGGGAACTTTGACGCAGATGTGAGCCGTGAAATCAAGATTGTATATGTTGTTCAAGACGGATTTTCGAGCATTCGACAGAGAAATGTAGACTTAGCATTAGAGGAATAGCTTCACAGACCTTTCAAGGAAGCATGCTTGTACAAACGAGATTTTAAACGATATAGAACCATGGTACACTTGGAAGAAGAGTTTTCCATGGAAGCAAGAAAACAGTGCATTTAAGGCACATCCCCAAGGTAAAGAGAAGCGATGTTCTCATGCAAACGTTCAAATCTATGGTTACGAAAGAGAAAATTTGACCAAAAAACCTATTCAAATGAGGCTACATACGTTTCCTGATGCATTTAGCAAGACAAAGCAAGGATTACAAGCTTTCGTAACGTATATAGTGACGAAACTCATACAACCGATACTGCTTAAAGCATTAAATTACTGACTTGTTGAATGATAGTTTGTTTGTAGTTAAGCACAAAGCTACACGAAGGGCTATCTGTGCTCTGCCCACCTCGAGTATCGAAACCCGCATACCGCTGTACCACTGGGGGGCTGTTGAATGATAAAGTCCATAGAATGTATAATATGAAGCTATTTTGTGTTTTGGTCTGTTACAGCAGCCGGTGTGAAGGAAGGACCAAGAAATTAGCTAAAGTCATTCATTTTCTATGTAAAATATGAAATAAATGTCAGCAGTAATTAGTGCATGTTATTAGGGATCCCGTAACCGAAACGTCAAGAATCCCTGTGCACAAGTAGTGCAGAAAAAAAATCCTATGGTATTGACCCTAGTGGTAGTTTTAAAGTTAAACATCGTGATAATATGGAGTGATTTTATAATTGCGTCTCGAGTTTAAATTTTACGTTACGACAATATAATTGCGTGCGCTAAAACTTATGATAAGTAGGAGCTCACTTGAAAAGGAAACTAAACTGAAATAGCAACTAAGGAATTTACCACATTATTTATAATTTTAGGAATATAATGTGATCGCAAATTAAGCTAAAGATACTTAGTGTAAGTGTTTTATAATATGTTTTCATTTATGTTCTTACATAACATTTGTTACACTATTTGTGATAGTTTGGTATACAAACGCACAAGTATATTTAAACGCCCACTATAAATTGTGCAATGTGTCTGACAGTTTTGCCATACGAGGACAATATAATTATTTCTTATTCGATCGCTTGATGCATAAAAGTATTTACGATAAAAAGAAGAGGGTAACATGCATCTAGCACAATTCACATTTTAACTAGAATAATTATGTTCCTATCTGTTCATGGTTAAGTTATAGAAAAACAAATTCGTATTTAATTGTTTAACGCAGTAATTAAATCTAACAAAACAATAAAGAGAGTTAGTTACAGCATCCTTTCTTTTTATCTCACGAGTTCAAGAACACAAATAGAGTATTTTTAGGGAAACAAAGTAAAAGATACCTGCTAGTTTTAACAAACAACTGAATCCTATCATATAGGTGAACAAGCTTAACGTACATATACAGACTGTGTGTATAAGGACTCAACATTCTTGCTGTACTTCACTTCCATCTTCCAAGAAGGATTTAACAGATTTCGAAGGATGATGGTTGGGATCTGTCGGGCAGGTGTCTTAATCAATACAGCAGAGACTACTGATATACCTATAGTAACAGACTTTAAACACTTAATGTCACGTGGGTCATATTTGGCACACACACACACATATTTATTTTCTATCATTAGACTGATTTTAATTCAAAAGAGGCTAAGATAGTTTAAAACATAGATTTCACCCAGTAAAAATTAGTGTTAAAAGAAACTCTGGAAGTAAATTCATTGTAGGTACTAGAGACGAAATCCTGTTAAACTGTATCATGAACCGATACAGAGAGGTCACGGCAACCAAAATACATGCATTCAATGTAAACAACATTGTTTCAGAGAATATACCGTACAGGATCCTATAGTAAGAGAACTATTCAGGAGATATTGATTTCTACAAGAAACCCACATGTAATAATGAGAAACTGGATACAGGAAGGTGGCGAAAGATGATGTGGTCAGACGAGTTAAAA
>NW_013666548.1:209681-212406 GCF_000517525.1 Limulus polyphemus | reverse complement strand
GAAGAATTATTGAAAATAAAATGCAACAGACAACACCGCTTCACTGATCAGACAATTAATTACAAATGAATTAAAGATGCGAGATTTATTTTCAATTAAACTTACATTAACATCTTAGTATTAAAAACCTAAGTTTCCACATTTAGAACAATATCTTTACGAATAACGATAAAAAGCTAGGTTGGGCCTTATATACCCATATAATTATTTACATACCAAAACGCCCTCTAGACTTAAACTATCCAGAGTTACACATAATCTGTCCGGTACTATATCATTTATAGACCTTGACCAGACTCCTTGTTTAATATGATATCTTTGTTTTGTTTTTTTCAATTTCAATAGTTTCTCTGATATTTAATTCAATTATAAAATTTACCTGTTTCATCAACTTAGTGTTATTACAGTCTATAACACGAGATGTTGATTTATCAACTTAGTGTTATTAAAGTCTATAACACGAGATTCATTTATTTTGTATTTTACTACCGTGTTTTTATGTTCCTTGATCCTGTATTTTAAATTTCTACATGTTTTGACAATATAAATTTAATCACAGATACAAGGAATTTTATAAATCCCACATTTATCAATTTATTCTATCTTTTGTACTAGTGAGACTATCTAATTTACAACGCGGAGGGAGTGTTACATTGCATTCTATATATTTTATTCATTATATTACTTTTTTTTTGTAGATAAGCCTTGAATATATGGTAAACAAACTGTTATGTTTTCTACCTTAGAAAGATATCCTATTAAACAAGGAAACTGGTCCAGGTCTAGAAGTAATAAAGTACTGGACAGATGTGTTGTAACTCAGGGTAGTTTAAGTCTAGAGGGCGTTTTGGTATGTAAATGATTATGTGGGTATATAAGGCCCAATCTTCTGTCTTATTGTTTCTTTGGAAGATAATGTCATAAACCCTAAAATGTATGTAGAGTCAGTTTAGGGTAAGTTCTTGTTTTTAAAGTTATTTATAGTGTGAGATTTTAATGTTTTATTCCTTTTAATTGCAAGAAGATGTTTTACATAAGTGTTGTTCTTAAATTCATTATGAGATATTTCTTTTTTTTAATGAGAATTGACGTAGTATTTTTTTACAACTAGTTCACACTTTGCGAAACCGAATTGTGCTTTCTTAAAGATTCAAGTTGCTGAAAGTCATTATTCTGGGAAAAATGTTTGTTCTTTTATCCAGGTCCTTTATGTTAAGAAAAAGAATGTATCATTAGTAACGGGATTCCCTTATTTAATTATCAAAAAGAAAAGCTATTAAGAGTAACTTTCTTCTACGGTAATCGGCTTGCTCGGAAGAGTAACTTTCTTCTACGCTAATCGGCTTGCTCGGAAGAGTAACTTTCTTCTACGCTAATCGGCTTGCTCGGAAGAGTAACTTTCTTCCACGCTAATCGGCTTGCTCGGAAGAGTAACTTTCTTCCACGCTAATCCAGAGCAACGTTTTTATCTGCATAATGAAGGTTATAATTAAGTGCCTTCTAAGTCCAAAATGCCATTGTGATGAAGAGGAGCCTTGTTTGAATGAACAGTTAACAAGATAAGCAATAAAGACTTGAAGCTGACGAAAGCTCCCAATATTTCAGTCACTCAGTCTGAAATCAACGACTCTTTTCATGTCAGTTAGCTGAATAAACTTGAATAGAGGCAATGTTCTTCGGCCACATGACAAGTCAAGTATCTAGATGCACATCCAATGACCTTTTTGTACCATCGGTTTGCTTTATTACCTTAAAAGCCAATGTCCACAGACAGGAGTGGGGTGATAGTGGTGTTCTACGAAACGGTTTAGTAAGGTGTTTGGTAAATGACTGACTTAGCCGTACTTCCAAGAAGGAAACTGCAACTCCGTGCAATAGTGATAGCTATTGGAATCCACACAAAAGATGGCGAATGGCGTAGTTCCAAGAGCTGTACGGACCTCGAACAATAAGCAAGTTATCTTGACATTATAATTTATCTTAGTTATCTAAAATTAACGAAGGATATGCACTGTTGCCAGATGTTATATTCGTAGTTAAATAACAAAAGACCTATACGATTAAGTATTACTTTTAATTTACCATTTTTAATCGAACAGCATTGAAGAAACGTTTTGCTGTGAAATTGAATTTATAGTAGATTAGGCCTTAATTATTATTGTGAACACAAATTATAACAACTTGTAATAAAACAAACAATTTTGTTGTCGATTAGACTAAAAAGAAAACAAAAAAAATAGTTAAATTTTTAGTAATATTATCCTGAAGAATCCATGCTCTTTGTTTGCGTATAAAATTAATTACAATAGTCAATACTTTAAGCGTTTCATTTCATTAAAACATGATAGCACTAAAAAAAATCTACAAAGTTAATTAAAAAATAGTTTTTTGTTATTATGTGATACTACTTCCTATGATAGTTTACTTTCAGGAAATATTTGTGTTCATTCTGAAGCCTACATATCGAAGAAACTTTGAAATTTTATGACTGAAAAATAATGCAATGGAATAAAATATTCGCCACATCTCTTGTTATTGAGAAGAAAATGTAATAGTTATATAGTGCACACGTGAATAAGACCTACGATAAATTTGGTGTGCACAGAAATAAATTTTAATTTTTTGTATATTTAAGAATTAACCAAAAACAATTTATAATTGGTAGCTTTAGCACAAAACTACACAATAGGTTATGCACTTCGTCCACTTCGAGGAATCGAGCTCC
>NW_013666548.1:196856-209671 GCF_000517525.1 Limulus polyphemus | reverse complement strand
CTACATTTGGGAAATATTTGTGTTCATTCTGAAGCCTACATTTGGGAAATATTTGTGTTCATTCTGAAGCCTACATTTGGGAAATATTTGTGTTCATTCTGAAGCCTACATTTGGGAAATATCTGTGTTCATTCTGAAGCCTACATATCGAAGAAACTTTGAAATTTTATGACTGAAAAATAATGCAATGGAATAAAATATTCGCCACATCTCTTGTTATTGAGAAGAAAATGTAATAGTTATATAGTGCACGAGTGAATAAGACCTACGATAAATTTGGTGTGCACAGAAATAAATTTTAATTTTTTGTATATTTAAGAATTAACCAATACAAATTTATAATCGGTAGCTTTAGCACAAAACTACACAATAGGTTATGCACTTCGTCCACTACGAGGAATCGAGCTCCAGATTTACAATACAATCTTCCACACTTTATCGCTAACTCACTTGGGGGCTACATTAGATAAAAGGTCAATTATCGCTTACTTTTGTTATGCTGTAAGAATAATTTCCCCCTCTCCCGATCGTTCGTACCAATATGAATTGTAGGAGGAAATGACCATAATATATTCTACTCGATAACAAGTGAAGTGCTTCGTGACTTCTGTGACTTGAATACGATGGTTGTAGTTTTTTAGAACTTTTTTTTGTTCCCAGTCACATTCTAAAATTACAATAACTTCATACGAGATAGGTGATAACTGTGTGTGTCTGAAACGGAAGTTATTAATAGGTTATGAAAAATGTTTTTTTATAATGTAAATATGCTAATTTCAAAACACTTTTCAAAGGGAGGTTGAAACAAATTGTAATATCCAATTGGTGAATTTGTATGTTACTTTATTTAGTTTTCAGGTGTAAAACTGGCGGCTGATTGTTAAAGTTGTATGATACATTTCAGTTCAAGTCACTGGTAGATATTAATGTTAATTAAGAGAAATCATTAGACTAAAAGTTGTGATAAAATCCTAAGCGCACATTTTTTTTTTACAGTTCTTCAATCCGTTCTGCGTTTTAAACCGGAAATGCGAAAAATATTTCAGATATGTCTTCCGTCTGCAAGGGGCCTCCAGATAGAATACTGCATACAAAAACTATTCAAATATATGAATTTCGCAGTTCATTCTATTGTAAGCCGGACTGCGGATCAAAGGTCCAAGGTTTAAGCTGGTGACATATTAATATACTCGCTCTGCACTTTCAACTGTGTGCGTTATAAAAACAACAATCAGTTCCATTTACTAGAGTAGCAGTGTAGGCAGCGTTCGCTGTTGACTGATTGCCCGCTCTCTGGCCAACAGTTCTAAATCAGGGATGGACATGTCTGACCCGGCTGTTTAGGCCTGTGTGTTGCGTTCAGATTGAAGATACTAAATACCATTCTAGTGTTTGAAATTAAGGATCAAATTACGTTTCTTATTTGTGCCAACAACTGTCCAGTCGTATGTTTTCGTGAAATATAATACCTTCGAATACCAACAAAAGTGTGGTATTTCTTTACAGTTGGGTTGGTAGAATAGGAACCCCTCTCAAAGTAAGTTTAGAGAAAAGGAATGAAAATGAGGCAATATATCACGAGACGTGACGTTTGTGATGGAAAAACTTGTCTGAAATATTATTTATTGGACAAACTGTCCACCCTGTCGAATTTGATAAACATGCGCTCAAACAAACCGTGTGGTAGCAATATCATGATTGAATGATAATTATTAAACAGCCTTAAGATTGTTGGTGTTAACGTTTTATAAGCCTCGCTTATTTCATCGCCAGAGGTCGTATAGTTTCTGCTCTGGCGTTTTGGATCGGTTAAAATTGCATCCACAATATTTTGCGTAACCTGCAACTTCTTGTGACACGTCTATATAAAATATTTATTGCAAGGATAGCTTTTTATTCTTTTGACAATATCGCTCTCTTCCCACCCACCCCCTCCTGCTGGATGTGTTAGTGACGAATCTGTGGTTTATAACAATGAAAATCGGGTTTCGATATTCGCGGTTGGCAGAACGCAGACATACCATTGTGTAGCTTTGCCTAACAAACACTGACAATACCACTAATGTCATACATTCAAATAATACTCCAACTGAATGCTTGTTATATTACCAATTTATGTGAACTGGATTTTAATTGTAATGAAGTGTAATAGTATATGAAATTAAATGTTAAACTTGCATGAATTATGGAAGTATTAAATGACTAAAGGGAGGAAAAGGATTGTGAACTGTAATAAATAATATGCAATATGTTACTAACAGATACGGATTTAATTGACTCGTAGGTCCAATGCTTAATGAAAATGGGAAATATCCAGTATTGTTGAACAAAAAGGTTACTTCAAACTGTAGTGTGATTTTTGTAAAATTTTAATGGTATAAAAGTGAAGTATCCATATTACGTGACACAGATTTCCGTCAAGGGGATTCTGTAGGTTATTTATATGGTGTATACCAATCGAAATTGCAAAGTTATTTGCCTTTAGGAGCTATGAAAAGTATACCTTTTGAGCAAAAATGTTTGTAACATGAGATTGCTATTTTAGCGGTCATAAAATAGGTTTTTCTGTTAACAGTTAGGCTTGATAAAGACCGTGTAGTGAAAAAAAAAGGCAGATTCGAAGTGTACTTCTATTTCATTGAAATGCTCTAAAATTGTTCATAGCTAATACTTGTAGGTTAAGCATACATAAGCATGCCCATGTTTGTGTTTATCATAAAAGATATATTAAGAAACAAATGCTGAAAATACCCATACCTTCTGTTGCTGCAGTAAGAACAGCTACCGTGAAGGAGAGAACTTAATCGACCTCAGATTGAGAAATGTTTTTATTTCTGTTATCTTGGCGTTTCGTGATGTAGGTCGGTGCCATATCGATTTCTGCTTTTCGTGGAAACGTAGCAAGAAAATAAACCATCTGTTAGAAAAACTAACTAAAAAAAAATATATCGTAGAATGACTAGAAGAAAAAAGTCCCAGAATACAGTTCAGTAATGATTTAATAGTTCTTAAATAAATAGATAAATAAAATCAGAGGAGACAAGAACATCAACAGGAACTGATATGTATGTCTGTTACTACCAGTTATTAATATAACTCAAAGTGGATACTCCATTTCAAACTGTCGCCTCGGAGAAATTGGTTGACACCTTTGTTTTGGTTTTTGAGTTATGTAACAGAAAAGAAGCAAAAGAAAACAAATTTAAACTTTTTTCCGATAGTTAGACATTCCCAGAACTTGACTCGGTCATTACATAAATATTGTTAATTGTACAATATTAAGTTCTGATGACCTATTGATGAAATATTTAAAATACTATTTGGATGAACAATCCGAGACATCCTTACATACAGTGCTGCCGCCTGTCTGATATTATGCATTTTGACGAAAGGTCAAAGACAGAAGTGCGAGGTACTAGAAACGTTCTAAAATGTGAAGCGTTTACTTGTACATCTTTCTAAATGACAATAAAACAAACCTATAAACAATTAATGGAATGATCTTATTCATCTGTAAACGCTAACGTGGAAATGGATATAATTAGAAATTCAGCATTTCTAGTTTACTTTTTCATGGGGAACGAAATGCTTTTAACGGAAACTTTCGTTGTACTAAATGAGTGAATTAAATTAGCTGCTGAAAGTATTAGGTTAAAGGTACTACATAAAGTACTAAATTAAGTTTGTATTACAGCATTGATATCACAAATGAGGCATTCCTGGTTTGTTACTTTTCATAACCAAGAATATTTTTGCTGACTGAGGTATATTTTCAATGTTCATAATTCAAACACTTAAAAATTAATGATCTAATCAGCCTAAATTTTGAGAACTGAAATTTTGAAATATTATACAAACATGATAAAGTAAACGCTTTTTGTGAGGGTTTGAAAATAATGCCCTTGGCAGAATAGCATCTAAAATTAAGTTCAGTAACTGTAGAATTATCACTAATAGTAACTCCCAGTGATAGAATTGAGACGGTTTTTTTTTATATTTCTTTCCAAAGTAAATACAATGTTTGTGGCTATATTCACAGCAAGTTTTAACACTGTTTCTCTTATCTTTCAATCATGGTAGCTTCAGATCGGTTTTTAGCATGACTTGTGATATGATCAAGTAAGATAAGTTTTGTACTTCGTTTCGTAGAAAGCTTGTTAAGGTAAAGCTATTCAACGTTTCGTTTTCTAAATGTAATTATTAATGTCCTGATTGATGGATAGCTTAATTATCAGACTGTTTTAATCACAATTTAGAATATATTCATGTTTCAAATCTCATAGAATTCAGTTTTCTTGTACAATGTCATGAGGTGTATAAAATGTCGCATTTTGAAGTGATGGACTAGAGAGAAGGCAGCTAGTCAACACCACCATCCGCCAACTCTTGGTCTACTCTTTATCAGCGAATAGTGGGACTGACCCTCACATTATAATGCTTAAAGGGAGGACGAGCATGTTTGGTGACAGAATTCGAACCCGCGACCCGCAGCTTGAGTGATAGGGCAGAAACAATCAATGAATAATCTGTGAAACTCGAATGTTAAGTGTTCATGTAGATACTTTAACATAAAGACCTAAAGTACCTATTTTAGGTAAACAAAGAAACTGGTATTCTTACCCGACTCTGGTCCCTTCGAAAACATTCCGTTTATAGGATTTCGTGTTTATATTTTTTTCTACAATACGAGTTTTCCTAACATCGTGAATGAAACTCAGAAATGTACCTTCGAGTTTCTGTTGTGTCGATTTAACTAACTTTCATTCTTGAAACGCCAAATATATGTATTTGTCGAAAGCATAATTATGCAATGAAAATAATAAGTAACTTGTATGACGTATTCGGCGGAGCATAAGTTTACAATAAATCAAATCACTTTCATAAGATGCATTCCAAACTACATTTATCAGGTGTTACTAGTTTAGAAATTTCAATGGTGGGATTCGAGTGAAACTATTCAATAATAACGGACACTTACATTTTTATATTTTACACTACTGTCCTATGGGATTTACACTTCCAGTGCAGTAAGTTTGATTCCAAAATACGGAGTAGTTTGTAAACTTAAAAAAAAAGTTGAAATGGATACGAACAGCGATGGCAATAATAATTCCTCGTCCTTTCCTTGGAGTTTCTTCTGGAAAGAGATTGTTTCCCGACTGGCAAGTAAAATCCATTTAGAAGGCAGCTGTTTGCGAGTGGCTCAACCCTTCACGAAGATATCGAGTAGTTTCTAGTTTTGACGTATTGAGTTCACGTGTAATTTGAATGTAGGGTTTTTACAATTTGGGAACTGTTTTTAGTCGCCGTTAATAGTTGGTATCGTAATGAAATAAGTATTGTTTTCGACAGCGTGGAATAGCATGCTCTTGCAATTGTATAAGAAAAATGAATGAATTTACTTTAGTGTATTCCCAAATCCTGTTATTGATGTGGTTTCTAATGTCCTTTAAATACCAAAAGTACCAAAGTTAGAAACATAATAGATCTTAAGAAAATATTTCAATGAGAACTTCATCACATTCAATAATAGAATGAAGTTTGATAAAACAATAAAACCCAGTTTAAGCAGATATCAAGTTGTAACTGGTATTTCAGAAAAATAATTATTTTTGTTTGTTTGTTGTACAGCCTTATAAGCCCTCAGACTTACTCCGGAGCCATCTGGGGACCATGAGTTTGTTAAGCGCAAAGCTTAAACAATGGACCATCTGCGCTGTGGCCACCACAGGTATCGACTCTGTATTTAGCACTGTAAGCCTTTAAGGTTTACCACTGCTACTGGGGTGCCATAATACTTTTTTTCTTTTAAAGTACGATATGAAATTGCTATAATATTAAACTAACTATGCAAGTGTTTTTGAAACTTGTTTGGAATCACGCGGATAAAAAAAAAGACAAACAAATAAACTATATTAACAACTCTAAACCTTGTTTTTTGTAGTGTGGCCATGTTCGCCAAAAAAAAAGGAACAACCGATTGGTTTCATATAAAACGGAAAGTGTTAAAAGGACTTGCGTTTGAGAATACAATGTGTGCCACGTGAGAAGACTAGACGCTTCCACTGGAGGCGCGCGAGGATCGATCGTCATCCACTTTCAGAGGACCATAAGCAGACGTGCACATCCACGGTCTTAGCGAGATTATTTAGAACTCTTCTTATCTACGACTTTCCAGACTTAACTTTCATCTCTTTTCCACAGAATACTATGTATTTCATTATGTACACAAGAAAGAATGTTATTAGTAAAGCTCGCTCACTTCTGTTACTGACGCGGGAAGAGCTGAACTTTTTTATGAAATAGCAAATCAAAAACTTCTATAAGAATATCGAAGTTTGTACCTTTAAGTACAGATAAACATCATAGACAAGTGTTTATTGAGGTTGTTTATATTTGTTCCATTTAAACAAATAATAAAATGTATAAGTATGATTGACTTGCCAATGATTTAGGAAAACAAGTAGTTTAAAAATAATCAATACAAGACAAATAGGAAACTACGTAGCTCAGTTTTTATATCGTTTACTCTTACTTCACTTGTGGATTTTAAAAATGACTGTCAATTAAGAAATGTTAGTTTTGGTGACTTTATGGATCAAGTAATAAGTTGTACTTGCTTGGATCCATCTTCCTGAGACGGAGATACATTCACGACGTTATCAAACCACCGAAGTTCGAAAAATCAATTTAAAAATGAAAGTACAAATCCTATAACGCTGTTCACTTTGTAGTTGCGTGGGAAAGAGTAAATCATGGTTAACTAAATCGTATTGACCATTACAATTTTGGTTTTTAGTTAATTCCGCAGACTCGCCGTGTGCTACTAGCGAGACATTAGAATTACGGCTAAACATGAAATATATACGCGCACACTGTCGATAAATATTTCATCTTTTTATTTTGCAAACTCGTGTTCTATTTTCTCTATTTCATTAAAATTAATTTTATGTCCATCCAACGCTAAGGTAGTTGTAATTACTATATTACTATACATATTTTGAAACAAATGTATATATATTTTTGTATAAGTTGTTCGTGGTTACGTATTTATTTGAAAACGTTCTTCTTTGATAATGTAAGAATTTTTTTTTTATGTTAGGCCTCTATGTCTGTGTTTTAGTGTTTAACAAATGTTTCGTTACTTATCTCTAATTATTGTTTTATATAAATGGGTTTAATGTTACGAACACGATATATTCATGTAAAGCCAATAAAGCAACGCTGAGAAAAGTTTCTTGTTAATTCGCTAAAGTGGTGCTCGGGGCAGGTAATGTAATCCGTCATGTCATACCAGAAGTTCACCTTGGAGCTAGAGGTATCGATTGAGAAACTGGGAGTCTAAAATCTGAACAAGAATATTACGTTAATGAAACAATACGAAGTTGTTTTTAATTGGTAAGAAATTCTCCGAAACTACTTGTTCTTATACTTTTATAATGTATTGTAGCAACAAAATCTTGTTTGTTTATATTGTTCATACTGAGGTTTTGTGTAATAGTTAAACGGCCAGAAACTTCTAAAACATGAAGTACTATTATACAATATTTTAATGTTATGATATTTTAGCTTTTATTACTAGAATTTAGCACAAAGCTAATAAGGCCAAATATTTACCCATAGCTATGCCTAATTTTAATGATTAGAGAAGACAACCTGGTCAACATCATCCATCGTCGACTCTTGGGTTTGGTTTGTTATGAATTTCGCGCAAAGCTATATGAGGGCTATCTGCGCTAGTCTAACCTAATTTAGCAGAGAAAAACTAGAGGTAAGGCAGCTAGTCATCACCGCTAACTCTTGGGCTACTCTTTTTACCGACGAATAGTGGGATTGACTATCACATTATAACGCCTCCACGGCTGAAAAGGCGAGCATGTTTGGTGGGACGGGATTCGAGCCCGCGACCCTCAGATTGCGAGTCGAGTGCCCTACCACCTGGCCAGGCCCAACTTTTGGGCTACACTTGTCTCGTACAATAGTGCGATTTACTTGCCTCTCATAAAGAGCACCCACCGCCTCAAAGTACGGACAACGTTTTACTGGAACAGGTCGTAAACTCGAATTCTGATGTCTTGTAGATCTTATGCAATACTTTTAGATAATACGTACGAGAAGACTGCACGAAATCTCGTTTAGTTTTTATTCATATTATAAAGTCACTTACGTGATATAATGCTAAATAATAATAATAAAAAAAATGTAATCCCATAGCTTAATACCCATAAATTTAACGCATTTATTAAAGGAGAACAGTTAACATAAGTGTAGAAAAATCCTGAGCTACCATCTATCAAGGGAAGGAAGGAGGTATTTTTTTAATGAAGGAAATATCGTTCGGACTAGAATTAGGCTCTGAAATAAAATGTTTGTGTGTGTATATGTATATAAAAGTATGACTGTCTTACTCTTGATTTAGGAAAACAAGTAGGTTAATAAAATCAATTTAAGACAAAAATAAGAAGCTACGTGGCTCAAATTTTTTTTTTTATATCGTTTACTTTTATTTTTCGAAATATCATTCGAACTAGAATTAGGCTTCGAAATAAAATACACGACAAATCAATTAAAATATCTAGCTTAAAAGATGACACGCACACGCACGAACTGAGATAATGTGATAAATATAAAGAAGTTAACGTTTAAATGGAAATGTATCTCTCAATTTAACTTTTGACTTTCTTTTCAGCCTCCTTCTCCTTGGTATAGCGGTATTTTTGCGGACTTAACTCTAGAAACTGGTTTCTATACTCGTCGTGGACAGAGCAGATACCTTTTGTATATATTTGTGCTTAATTAAAGGCAAAAAAGCCTTTTCAGGTCTAACATATAACTTTCCTATGTTTATGAAAGAGGAACCAATTCAAATATTTTTACGAAATTTCCGCGAAAAGTAAGAAAATTGAGATCTAATTTTAAAGATGTTCTATGTTAGTTGAATTTCAGGAAGTGTTCCGGTCTTTAGTTCTTACTCATTAACCATATGTTCTATGTTAGTTGAATTTCAGGAAGTGTTCCGGTCTTATTTTGTTCATTCTTACTCATTAACCATATCTCAAATTGATCGTTTACTTGTACATGTTTTACCTTGCACGTATTACAGATGGACGAAAATGGGATTTGCTGCTTGTCTACTGAATTATTAATGTATTTTATCTTGCTTTTTTCCTGAAATAGAATTCGAGTTTTCTTCTTTCTAGCTTTGAATATAAAAACGTAAATTCCTCAATTATTTATTTTTTTTATATCGAAGAGAACTAATATATTTTTTGGCTAAATACCTTAGGCCCTAGAATATCAATTCTAAATAACGTGACTTACCATTTTTAAAGACTTAAAATGTAAAATTCAGTTTTACTTTCGCGCAAGTAAATTTATCTTGTAATGTATGTATGTATGTAGCACAGTATGTACGCTTTCAGTTAAGATCCGAGTCGCTTGTATCTCTCCTGGCAGCTTTATTCCAATACTAAACAACCCACAACATTAAGTAAAGAAAACAAATGTTATCAGTCTTATTATGACGTAATGTTACATAAATTACTAATCTTTAGATCATACTTTGCAAACATAAGATGTTGTATACCTTAATAATTGATATATTGCAAATTACTCAAATAGCTCTTCGAGTATTGCATTTCCAGTTCACCTGATAAACTCTGGTATTGCATGAAAAGCCTCTTCGGCAGTAGCTGCGAGGTAACAGTATGCGTGATCGAAATGCTTCTTGTTGGAAACCTGTAGTATATGGACTGTACAGAAAGATTTGTAACGAAAACTTCATTCTCAGATTTATTGTGATATTATGTATTAAGTAAACGTGTTGGTAGAAGTAGTGACACCAAGTGATGATGGTAAATTGATTAGCATAGCGCTTTTTTTGTCTCCCTGATAACATTTATAATGACACTAAACGTTCATTACCAATGGTAGTATGGGAGTGAAATGGCCTATGAAAGCTAAGCTAGTGGAAGGTTTTGTTATTTAACACTAGGATTAATATTTGTATTAATTTCTTTAAATATTGATATTAGTTTTGGGTTATTTTGAGAAGACTATAATCAATTGGTTTAAGTTCATAGTCAGTTAGTGATACTAAACAAGGCTTAGCAAGTATTTGTACCATTTACATGGTTTTAACAGTTTACAAGGCTTAATATCTTTTAGGCTCTTCTTTTAAACCTACTTTCAGCACAGCCATAATGAACTTTTTGTAAATTTAAGTGCCAAAGACTAGAAATATATTTGTTTATGTATTTATGGCGTTGCCCATAATTCTGAACAACCAATTAGAGGAAAGACAATAGCGCAATACCATCCACGTGCTTGGGATGTCAGTGTTTGAGATATTTTCTGATTTATTCGATTTCCAAAAAGTATGAGGAAGTCGGGAAATACAATAATAATAATAAAAAATAACTCTCAACAAGGTTAACTTTTCTTGCTTAACTCTCTCCTGCAGCTGACTTAAAAGGAATAACAGTGACAGCATGTTGTGTTGATTAGCGTAGGCTGTAGTGTACTGCATAACACGGAAACAATTATTTCGTAATCCCTGACCTAAGCCATTTGTAAGTTAGTCATAACTTTATCAAAGCTTTAAGGGCGAAGCATGAAACTTCAGAAGTGTGAATACACGAGCTTTGTACGTCTTCGACCTCGTCTCGCCATCTCTATTGTACGTCTTCGACCTCGTCTCGCCATCTCCATATACTTTTTGGATTGTTTAGCTTTTGAGATAACCTAGTATTGTTGTTACTATTTGGGTTTTTAGCTCGAAGCTACACAATAGTCTATCTATACTCTGTTCAACGTGGGGAATCGAACCCCTGATTTTTACCATTGCAAGTCCAAAAAATCATTGCTAATCCCTCGGGAACAAACAGAGTACATCGTAATATATTTAGTGACAACTTGTCCAAAACCAGTTTCCATATTCCCAACGAAGTATCAGTTCTGTTTTCCACAGAACTATTCCAAGTTGGCACATGTTATGCTAAAGCACAACCTTGGATCACCTTAATGTCAACGTGATGTGTCCAACATGACTGCTTTGTATTGTTCGAGCTTCCCTATTTTTTTTGAAACCACGTTTATTTCCAATCTTATTGCATTATTCGTTGATAATGCATATTTACTGCATTTTCTGTGCAAGTAGGAAATTTCAAAAGGTTAATATTCATTGAAACGTGATGCTGATGTCTAGATTCCTTGTGTTAATCGTGAAAATAAAAAAGCTACGCGTTGAGCATTGTGTACATCTATTTTAAATAATACCCATTCCTGCATAGCAGTCCTGTATAAAGTAAAACAAAAAGAACACGAATATAGTGGAAAACGTAGCAACATCAATTAGCGAGATTATATTATACATGATGTAATTAAAAACTAGTGACACGATCTAAAAACTAAATCTTTGTTAGTCGATACGTATTTATTTACACATTTTAGATTATGTTTTAACTCCTAAAACTACGCTATAAACTTTGAGGATAAGAAAAAAAAGAAACTGGAAAAGTTGAAGTAGAAGGGATCTACACTAAACTACTGAGTAAATGCTAAATAATACCTGAAAAAAAAATCTACAGTAAACATTTGTATGTCAATTGGACAAAATATAACTCGCAATAAGACTATTGTGTATAGTTAAAACAACACCTGCATCAAAGTTGTATATTTTGGAGCCAGAACATATGTATGTATGTGTGTGTGTGAAACGTAAAGTAAAGGGGTTGGCTTAAAAAAACTTGCATTACTGGAGAAATATATTGATAACATTAGGACTAAACTAGGAAAATGTAAACTAAACAACGTTATTGAATAAGTAAAATAAGTTTACACATATCATTAACTTAAACTTATTATCAGGATTCTGCAAAAGTAGAGCGAAATTTAGGTTATACTTAGAATTGAGATTGTTTTCATTCTAATTATTTTTACGTTAAAGGTTACAGGAAGCATTTTTTTACTTTAAGAAACAAGTTAAAACAATGTACTTGGGTCGATTACTCCATTTTAACATTATAAAAATGATAGTTACTATTATTATGTTCTGTTTGTTAAGCACTCAAAAGAATATGGGACATGAGGAATGTTTGTGTACATGGAAGATTTTATTTAACGTTTTTCATAATAATAATAATAATAATAATTCGTTGTAGCTGAGATGACCAGGGTGCATCACGATATTATATTGGGTAAATCTTTGGTAGGCAAAATTTTTGACTTTCATATCTGTACTTTTATGAACTGTTTAAAAACTGAATATACTGGTCTGTGTAACTTAGGCACGCAATGTCCACTTCAAGCTTCTTACAGATGAACGAGTTTTATTGACAATAGCTCCAGACAACAGCTTCAGAGATTGATTCTCAGTAAAGCGAGAAGACGCATGTAAATATTAAGCTCAAAATGACGGAAGAAATAGGAATCAGTGTTATAAAAACTCCTGAAGCATGCCAACGCTGAAAGCTTGTTTACTTTAGGATATACCTCTTTTTCAAAGAAACCTTCAATCGAGATTTACTGGATTTAGCAACCAATATATATGTGTGCATGTGAGGAACGGCTGTCTACAACATTCCGCGTTAAACAGTCTCAATAACTATAGTTGAAGCATTATTTCGATCGAATATAAAGTCGTTAATAAGGCAGAGCATTGTGATATTAGTTACAGATTGATCCTGATCGGATATAAAGTCGTTAATAAGGCAGAGCATTGTGATATTAGTTACAGATTGATCCTGATCGGATATAAAGTCGTTAATAAGGCAGAGCATTGTGATATTAGTTACAGATTGATCCTGATCGGATAT